>NC_137971.1:90641220-90859945 GCF_963924665.1 Micromys minutus | reverse complement strand
ACACCATGTCAACATGGAGTTTAATAAACACAAATACCTAGAAAATAAGGCAGTAAAACGTTCAGTGGAAACCCTTACAAATAGTATAGGTTGAAGTAACTAGCAGAGCTTGAAGACAAAGCAGAGTGTGATGCTTGATATCAGTCATCATCTGAGAGAATCGTCGATGAGACAAATCTCTGAAGCCATCTGTGTGGGACTGTCTAGAAACACCTGAGGTGGAAGGACACATCACAATCAGTGATATTACTCCATTGCCTAACATCCTGAATCTCATTAAAGAGAAAACTAGTAGGGAATGATATTTCTCCCTATTTGCTTCCTGATTGTGAGTGTCATGAGGCCATCTGCCGCACACTGCAGGTGTTATGCCTTTGCTTCCTGGATAAACTATAATTTGAAATAAACCCACCCCCTTTCTTACACTAATGCTATCAAATTTTTTCTTCTATAGTTTTAAGGAATTTATATTCACAAGCCATTTGTACAGAGAATGCCAGAAGGAATACTCTCCAAAGAGGAGAATAAATATTTCAAAGAAGGCACAAGACACATATTGGCCCAGAATAATTAAATGAAGGCTAAGAAGACAACAATGGCAAAGCCATCAGCTTCTGGCCCCAGAATAGCCAGAGAGAATTGAATTGCCAAAAGTCATCAGCTTTTGGTGTCTTCCTCAGTCATCTGGATGCTGAGTGGTCCTTGGAATACCAGCACAAAATAACAAAGGTTAATAAACACCATTCAACAATAATTCACAATAGTAACAGTTTGAATTTTCCCAATAAAAAGACACAAATCAAATAAGGTTAGAAAATAGGGTCCATAATTTTTCTACCTCTAGAAAACATACCACATTATCAACAAGAAACTATTTTGGAGTAAAAGATACTTTAAGAAATGGGAACCAAAAAAAAAAAAAAAAAAAAAAAAAAAAAAAAAAAAAAAAAAAAAAAACAACAACAACAACAAAACAAAACAAAGTACACAAAGAAAAACAAAACAAAAACAAGTGAATGTAGCTATTATAACATTTCACAAAATAGATTTTAAAGCAAAACTACCCAGAAGAGACAGAGAAGAATATTTCATTCTCACTAAAAGAAAAAATCCACCTGCAGCATATTACAATTTTAAACACTTATATATTAAAGAAGGTCACCTGATTTCATTAAAGAAACACTATTAGATCTGAAAGCACAGGACAAGCCCAACAGAGTAACAGAGTAATCAATACTTTACTCTCACTGATAGGTCACCCGGACAAAAAAAAAGAGAAACTATAGAGCCCAAAGCATCATAAGCCAAATGCATATAACAGATTTTTATAGAATATATCCCCAAATGCTAAGGAATGTACTTTCTTCCCGGAAGCCCATGGCACCTTCTGCAAAATTGACCAGATCCTTCAGCTCTTTCCTAATAATATTTACATCAATGGGTATGACTATTCCAGATTAGCACACATGTTTTCTCAGGCTGCTCTTCACCTAAGCAGTGATTAAATGGTACCTTCCATACATTAATCAGGCAAGTCATCTACAAGGTTCATGAGGAATTTTACCTTTCAGGCGCTGGTGACATGTTTACATCACAGTCTTTCACAGCACATGCTCAATTCTCTGAAGCCCATTTAGTCTCTCTCCAGATTATCATACCTTCTCATGTTCAGTGTGGGAAAGGATCAGCTTGGAAGTTATAATTGACAGCAGTCCCATATGTGGCCTCCTGTTGCCACTCTTTCTGTGGAGCAAGAGCTCCGTGTTTAAAGAACACTTAATATATAATGCAATTACAAATGGCAAAATTTTGGCTTTAGAACAAATTAACATCTTTCTATAATCTTTCTATAAATATTTCTCATAATATATAATTATAAACTAAAAGATATTTACTAGGTACTCTTACATTACATCATTTTAAAATACATTTTTATTTATTTTAAAGCTCATGAATAGTAAAAATATATACTATAGACATTAATTTGCTACCAATTTAAATGAATAGAGAGAGTCATTAATTGCTCTTTGATTTCCCTATGATCACTATCTCTACCTCAAATGCTGCATGTCCAGTCAAATCCAAGTTACTAACTTTGGCTGGACTTCTCAATGTGATAATATTTATTTTCAATCCCAGTTGAAATAAATAAACATTGTAAAATTCAGAACCAATGTTACCTAGGAACCATTTTCAAGTTTTTTGGTCTTGCTGTAAAGTTCTCAGTGATTGCTATTATTTTGCTACACATAATAATACAAAGTGAATTAAAGGAGAGTCTCTGAGTGTAAAAGATTTGAATATTTACTATTTCAATTTGTAACTCACAATCTGTCCACAAAAGGAAATGCTAAAATCATATAAATGTCAATGATTGTTATTAAAAACAACACATTTATTCTCATTTCTGTGACTGTATGGATTGTCACAGACAGACATATGCATAATACAAATGTAATCATTTGCTTATGTGTCTTCATGAAGCAATAGGATAGAAAGCTCCATCTGCTCATTCCCCCTCCCATAGGGTTACCTTGTTTGCATACCAGCACTTTTGTCTCTAAAGCACTGCTATATCCTCTGGGACACAGAGCTCAGTCTTCCATCAGAGGCTCAGGTCAGGATCCAGATCTCAAGAGATTTAGACATGAAGGGCCATGCACATGGACACAAGTACAACACATATAATAGATTCTGATGTTTTGGGATCACCTCACTGAACATCTGGACCAGGTTAGTCTCATCTCTTTTTTCTTTTTTGCTGGCTAGAAACTAGGTATGAGAAAATATGGATCAGTCTGACCAGACATAAGGTGTCTTTGTGAATGGTAGTAAATCCATTGTCCAGAAGCTTTGCTAAAAGACTCAAGCATATTTCATGTGTTCCATTTCATTGTCCAATTGATTAATTCTTTAGAAAGTCAGCTTTGATTCCATTCACCTAGATTAAAGTCAGTCATGAAAATGATAGCTTGTTCCTTAGAGAATATATTCCCCACAATCTTCAGATTTCATTTCTGTATAGATTTTCATGGTGATGTTAATTGATGATGATGATAATTGTGAAAATCTCTCTTTCTCCTAAACAAACAGACATTAGTGGAAATGGTGGGAGTCAGATGAGAATCATAGCCAAGTAAGAAGCTACAGAAGAGATGCTGATCAGGGTCTGGATACTCATTTGTCATTGCTCACTCTTGTTCTTCAGAACCACCATCTTCTACTTTCTTCTTTTGAGACATACTTAGATAAATCTGTGTTTCTTCCATCTGAGACAGAAAAACCAAATCAGGTGAGTCTACTGCCATGTTGAGGGGAAAACATGGGCTGTAAAGACTGAGCATGGTCAAATGAGGACATTAACATTTAAGATCTTGGAGGTAAGAGAAATATGACAGTCAAAGTGTGTGGGGAAAGTTGGTGTAACTCCTGATCACTCATTCACCTTCTTATAATGCATCCAGTTTTACATTAAGTTACACATGTTAATTTGTGAATGTACATGTATACCAATAAATATTTTAATGGTTAACTCTTTTTGATATAACTCAGTGATAGAGTGTCCAGCATGTAGGAAGACCAGAATTTGACTCACAACAATCAAAAAATAAATATAAACAAATTTAACTATTATATTTGCATTATAATCTCTATCTTATATTCTATTATGACATAATTATGTATTTGATTGGTCATATACCCATATATACATAGAATTAATAAAAGTTTCTCAAACATGTAAGTAGAAATATTTCTGTACTAAAATACACTACAGTATCCTTGAATGCCTGCTTTATCACCTTCTTGATATCATCATACCTGACTTCTTTATCTAGGTGGCCTGTCAGATTCACAATGGATACATTGGTGATAGAAACACAGAAGGCTATGACTGTGAGCTTACAGTTCAGCTCTGGAATGACCTTGCCAGAACCAATAAATATAGGGATGATTGATGTTCTGGGCAGCCTCACAAGCATCATACCACAGCTTTCTATAAGGGCTATTTATAGTCTTCTAGGTAGCACTGATGCATGAATTGTGGTCATGAGCCCTCCATGATGCCAAAGTTGTCATGAATGACCGTGGCTCGTGGAGCTAAGCAGTAGGTGGTACAGGAAGCATTGCTGGCAATCTTGGGTGAGTTGTCATACTTCTCATGGTTCACACCCATCACAAACATGGGAGCATCAGCAGACTGTACAGAGATGATAACCACTTGGCCATATTCTTTAAGTGAGCCACAGCTTTCTCCATGGTGGTGAAAACACCAGTATATTCCCCAGCATACTTGGCACCAGTATCATCCCATTTGATGTTGGCAGGATCTTGCTTCTTGAAGATGGTGATGGCCTTCCTATTATTGATGACAAGCCTCCTGTTCTCAGCTTTGACTGTACTGTTGAACTTGCCCTGGGTAGAGTCATACTGGAACACGTAAACCATGTAGTTAAGATCAATGAAGGAGTCAATGACTGCATAGTATCCTCTTTGCTAGACATGAAGGAAATCCTGTTCACTAGGTACCTTCCCCCATCATGTCTCAGGGACAAGATTGGCACTGCACAAAAAGATGTAGATGTCTCTGGAATAGGAAGGAGCAGAGAGCCTATTATCAATTTCTTAAGTATAAGACTAGGTATATCTCTTATATTTTACTGCTGGATAATTTTTCTTTATGCATGAATTCAATATATACTGAATTAGATATATACAAATAACATAGATTAATACAAAAGTATTCTTTATATGTACCTGCACCTATGAATAGTCATTAATATATCTTATTATTTTTGATCTTGGCAGTCAAAAATATGTTACTGTCTAAGAGTGTAGCAAAAAAATGTAGATAAAAATATCTCCAGTGGAATCTATATTTTAGTTCATTAAAGCAAACCTCAGCCAAATCAAATATAACAATTATACTGAAATATCAGGTTATTTACATCATGCACAGAGTCTGTGACCTACTACATGGAAGATCATTAATCATCGTCTGATTTGCTCTAATGTTCTATTTCTAAATTAGGAGAGAGAGGAAAAATATGGTATACTCCAAGAAACACTCTATGTGATGTGACGAATTAACAATATAACCTGTTAACTACAATGGTTCCTGCATCATAAGAATAACAAGTGTCAGTCGCATATGGATAAATGAAGATGCAAATTCATCCCTTAATATCATACCCTGGGAAAGTCTGTATCCAACACTACCACACAGATACTCAAGACTAGGAAGCAGGCATTACTTTATTGCTAGCAAGAGATGTTCCAGATCCTCAGAGATTCCAACAGCTCTAGGTTCCAGGTGACTGAGTTCATTCTGATGGGATTTCCAGGTATCCACATCTGGCAGCACTGGCTCTCCCTGCCCCTGGCTCTGCTGTATGTCTTGGCTCTCATTGCCAACATAGTTATTGTGATTGTCATTTACCAAGAGGCATCACTACACCAGCCTATGTACCATTTCCTGGGCATCCTTGCTATTGTGGACATGGGTCTGGCGACTACCATCATGCCCAAAATTTTAGCCATCTTATGGTTCAATGATAACACCATCAGCCTCCCTGAGTGTTTTGCTCAGATGTATGCTATCCACTGTTTTGTTGCCATGGAGTCAGGTATCTTTGTCTGCATGGCTATGGATAGGTATGTGGCAATTTGCAGGCCCCTGAGATATTCTTCAATAGTTACTGAATCTTTTGTGATCAAAGCAACCGTGTTTATGGCCTTCAGAAATTTTGTGGCTCCCATGTCAGTACCTGTGTTGGCTGCCCAGAGAAATTACTGTTCTCAAAATAAAATTGAGCACTGCTTGTGCTCTAACCTTGGCGTCACTAGCCTTGCCTGTGATGACAGGAAAATCAACAGCATCAACCAGCTATTCCTGGCTTGGACACTCATGGGAAGTGACCTGGCTTTGATCATGGTTTCCTACGCTTTGATTCTTCGGTCTGTGCTGAGGCTGAACTCTGCAGAAGCTGCATCTAAAGCCTTAAGTACCTGTACTTCCCACCTCATCCTAATCCTGTTTTTCTACACGGTCATTGTTGTCATGTCCATTACACACAGCATAGGAATGAAGATTCCGCTCATCCCGGTTCTGATGAACGTGCTACACAATGTTGTTCCCCCTGCTCTGAACCCCATGGTGTATGCTCTTAAGAACAAAGAGCTCAAACAAAGCTTGTACAAGGTGCTTAGGCTGGATGTCAAAGGAGGTTAAAAAAGAAGAAAATGCAAGTCACCTTTACTATTTTACAACGACTGATTGCAGTGACTAGTTTTAGAGGCATATATGCAATATCCTTGATAAATCTGCATAATGTATTAAAATTTATCATCAATATCACTTAAAGAGGTTATCCCTCTGTAATTATGACTGGACTAGAACTTGCTATGTAGACTAGGGCAGCTTTGAACACTAAGGAAACTGTTTGCCTCTGTTTTCTGAGTATTGGAATTTAAAGGCATGGACCATTACATTCACTATATAAATTTCTTGAAAAAACAAATATCATGTTATCTAATGTTTTTCTCAAAGTCACTAACCTGGTGTGGAAATTTCAAAACATTCATTGGATAGTATATTTCATTCTTTTATAGATAAGGAAAATTTTAATTGAGTATGAGTTTGTGACATTTTTAATGTAAATTCCTTCAATATGTGTCTCCTTGGCAGGAAGAAGAGCTGTGAAATGATGTTAATTTTGGCTTTCAATTCAGATACTTTGTCTTTCCCATGTATATACAGTCACACACATGCATGTGTACCAATTGACATATGAATATGAAATTATTCGGTCATTTATGAGCATCAGAGATATGAACTGAAATCCCCACTTTTACTCTTTCTATGCAAGGTGTGTCGATCATCATATGGGCATCTGTAACTCTAAAATTTCTAAATGTAACGTTGTGTTCTTCCTTTTGAGGCTAAGTTGGTTCAAATGTGTGGCTATCAAGAGACTGAGATGTTAAGGGATGCACATACACTTATATAGCATCATCCAATTGTTTGTTTAAACATTGTCCTAATATTTAATGATTATTCAAAAATAATACTGGTTCATTTGGTTAACTAATACCAAGAGGTCAGTTTCAAAATCATATTTATAAAAAGTAGCATTCTAAAACTCAAACAGGTTATATTCATTATTTATTTATGTATTGCTTAAATATTTTCTTTCTTTTTGAACTGATTATTTTATTTATTTACATTTCAAATATTGTACAGTTGCCAGTCCCCCTCCATGTGCCCCCATCCCATTTCACCTCCCCTTTACCTCTAAAAGGGTGTTTCCCTACTCAACCATCCACTTCCACCTTATCCCTATAGCATCCCCCTTCTCTGGGGTATCAAGCCTCCAAAGGATCAAGTGCATCTTCTTCTACTGAGGACAGATAAGGCAGTCCTCTGCTACATCTGAGGCTGGAGCCATAGGCCCATCCATGTATGCAATTTAGTTGGAGCTCTGAGAGGTCCAATTAGTTGATATTGTTGGTCTGGATATTGATATCTATGGGGATGTCATCCTTTTTAGCTCCTTCAGTGCTTCCCCTAAATCTTTAATTGGGGTCCCCTGGCTCAGTCCAATGTTTGGATGTAAGTATCTGCATCTGTCTCCATCAAGTGCTGGCAGAGCCTCTGAGAGGACAGTCATGCCAAACTTCTATCTGAAAGCACATCTTGGCATCAGCAATAGTGTCAGGGTTTGGTGTCTGTGCCCGGGATAGATCCCAAGGTGGGGTGGTTCTCTACATGGCCATTCCTTAAGTTTCTGCTCTATTTATTTTGTGTCTGCATTTACTTTAGACAGGAACAATTTTGGATTAAAAAATTTGATATTTGTGGGTGGCACCATTCTTCAACTAGGGGTTATGTCTATCTACTGAAAGCGGTCTCTTTAGGTTCTATCTCCCCACTGTTGGGCATTTAAGCTGATGTCATTTCTGTTGTGTCCTGCAAACCTCCCACATCCCTGATGTCTGGGATATTCTAGTGGTGTCCCTGTTTCCCACCCCACACTGTTGCATATTTCTGTTTACCCTCCTGTCCCGCTGAGCTTCTCTCCTGTCTCCCACCATACATGATCCTGCTCCATCTTTGCCCTCCTTATCCTCTCTCCCACCTAGGTACCTCCTTGCCTCTCTCTGCCTCCTATGATTATATTGTTCTGTCTTCTTAGTGAGATTGGAGCATCCACACATATGCTTTCCTTCTTAAACTTCATATAGTCTGTGAGTTGTATCAGAGGTGTTCTGACTGTTTTGACTAATATTCACTTATCAGTGAGTATGCACCATGTCTTTTAGGTCTGGGTTACCTCATTCAGGATGATATTTTTCTAGTGCCATCCATTTGCCTGCAATATTCATGATGTCCTCATTTTTAATAGTTGAGTAATAGTCAATTGTGTAAATGTTCCAAATTTTATCTATCCATTCTTCCATTGAAGGATATGTGGGTTGTTTCCAGCTTCTGGCTACTATAAATAAGACCACTATGAACATAGTGGAACATGAGTCCTGTGATATGATGCAGCATCTGTGGGTATATGCCCAAGAGTGATACAGCTGGGTCCTCAGTTAGAACTATTTCAAATTTTCTGAGGAACTGCCAGATTGATTTCCAAAGTCTTGTACCAGTTTTCAATCTCACCAGCAATGGAGGAGTATTCCTCTTTCTTCATATCCTCTCCTGCTTCTGCTGTCACCTGAAATTTTTATCTTAGCCATTCTGATTGGGGTAAGGTGGAAACTCAGGGTTAGATACTCTATATTTATATTTGAGATGTTATCTCTTTACTCAGCACTGTTCCCATCACCCCACTCCAGTTGCCTTCACAAAGGTTCACTCCCTCTGATCCCCCTCTTCACCCAATTGCCTTGTCATTCCTCTACATTTGGAAAACATAACCTCTCTGTAACAAGAGCCTCTTCTCATATTGATGCCAGACACTTCTATCTTCAGCTACATACGCAACTGGATCAATAGGTCTCTCAAAGTGTGCACAAAGGTTAGTGTTTTACTCCATGGGAGTTTTGGAGGGTTTGGTTGGTTCATAATGTTATCTTCCCATGAGGTTGCAACCCATTTCAGATTCTTAGGTCCTTTCTTTAGCACCCTCATTGTGATCCCTGAGTTCAGACCAATGGTTAGTTGCAAGCATGCTCAGCTGTATCTGTATGACTCTAGCCTAGTCCCCGAGGGGGCATCTTTGTGTGGTTCCTGTCAGTAAGTACTTTTTGGGATCAGTTATAGTGCTTGGATTTAGTGACTACATATGTAGTGGATCCCCAAGTGAGTTAGCTTCTGAGTGATCTTTTCATTAATCCCTGCTCCCTGCTTTGACCTTTGTTCCATTAGAGTTATGTTCTCTTTTCTAAGAAGGACTGAGGCATCTCCATTTTGGCCTTTCTTCTTTTTGAACATTATAATGTCTGTGAATTGTCCTTTGCATGTTGGGTATTCAGAGCTTTCTGGAACTAGTATCTGATTTTCAGTGAGTGCATACCATGTGTGTTCTTTTGTGACTGGGTTACCTCACTCAGGATGATAGTCTCTAGTTCATTTGCCTACAAATTTCATGAAGCCATTGTTTCTAATCCTGAGTAGTACTCCATTGTGTAAATATACCACATTTTCTGTAACCACTCATCTGTCGATGGACATCTAAATTCTTTCAAGCTTCTGGCTACTATAAATAAGACTGCTATAAGCATGGTGGAGCATGTGTCCTTGTTATATGTTGGAGCATCTTTGGGGTATATACTCAGTAGTGGAAAAGCTGGGTTTTCAGGTAGTACTATGTTTAGTTTTCTGAGGAACCACCACTTTGATTTCCAGAGTGGTTGTACCAGCTTAAAACCTTACCAAAAGTGGAGGTATGTTCCTCTTTCTCCACATCCTAGCCAGTACCTGCTGTCACCTGAGTTTTTGATCTTAGCCATTCTAACAGTTGTGAGGTGGATTCCCAGGGTTGTTTTGATTTGCATTTCCCTGATGATTAGGAATTTTGTGTATTTGTTTAGGTGCTTCTCAGCTACTGGAAGAACCTCAGCTGAGAATTTTTTGTTTAGCTCTATACCCCATTTTTTTAAAACTAGGATTGTTTAATTTTCTGAAGTCTAGCTTTCTGAGTTCTTTTTATATATTGGATACTAGCCCTCTATCAGATGTAGAATTGGTAAAGATCCTTTACCAATTGTAGGCTGCTGTTTTGTCTTCTTCACACTGTCCTTAGCCTTACAGAAGCTTTGCAATTTCATGAGGTCCCATTTGTCAATTCTTATTCATAGAGAATAAGCCATTGGTGTTCTGTTCAGGAATTTTCCCCCAGTGCCTAAGTGTTCTAAGCTCTTTCCCACTTTCTCTTCTAATAGTTTCACTGTACCTGGTTTTATGTGGAGATCTTTGATCTACTTTCACTTGAGCTTTATAGAAAGGGATAGGAAAGGACTGGTTTGCATTCTTCTGCATACTGACTGCCAGTAGAAACAACACCATTTGTTGAAGAGGTTGTCATTTTTTCATTAAATGTTTTTAAGTTCCTTTGTCAAAGATCAAGTGACTGTAAGTATGTGGATTCATTTCTGGGTCCTCAATTCTCTTCCATTGATTTACCTGCCTATCTCGGTATCAATACCATGCAATTTTTATCCCAATTGCTTTGTAATATAGCTTGAGATCAGGGATAGTGATTCCACCAGAAGTGCATTTATTCTTAAGAATAGACTTTGCTATTCTAGGTTTTTTGTTACTCCAGATGAATTGAAAATTGCTTTTTCCAACTCTATGAAGAATTGAGTTGGTATTTTGATAGGGATTGCCTGGAATCTGTAGATTACTTTTGGCAAGATGGCCATTTTTACAATGTTGATCCTGCCAATCCATGAGCATGGGAAATATTTCCATCTTCTGAGATCTACTTCAATTTCCCTCTTCAGAAATTTGAAGTTCTTGTCATACAGATCCTTCACTTGCTTGGCTAGGGTCACCCCAAGGTATTTTATACTCCATGACTATTATGAAGGGTGTGAATTTCCTAATTTCTTTCTCATCATGTTTATCCATTGCATAGAGGAAGGCAATTGATTTGTTTGAGTTAATTTTATAGCCAGCCACTTTGCTGAAGTTGTTTATTAGTTGTAAAAGTTCTCTGGTAGAATTTACGAGGTCACTTAAGTATATTATCATGTCATCTGCAAATAGTGATATTTTGACTTCTTTCTTTCCTATGTGAATCCCTTTGATTTTTTTTTTTTGTTGTTGTTGTTGTTGTTGTTGTCTAATTGGTCTGGCCAGGACTTCCAGTACTATATTGAATAGGTAGGGTGATAGTGGGCATCCTTGTCTAATTCTTGATTTTAATGGGTTTGCTTCAAGTTTCTCTCCATTTAGTTTGATGTTGGCTACTGGTTTGCTGTATATTGCTTTTACTATGTTAAAGTATGGGCCTTAGATTCCTGCTCTTTCCAAGACTTTTATCATGATGAGGTGTTGAATTTTGTCAAATGGTTTCTCAGCATCTAGTGAGAGGATCTATTTTTTTGTTTGTTTTATTTTTTTTCTCTGAGTTTGTTTATATGGTGGGTTTCCATTTGGTGAACCATGCCTGCATCCTTGGGATAAAGCCTACTTGGTTCTGTGGATGATTGTTTTCATGTATTCTTGGATATAGTTTGTAAGAATTTTATTGAGTATTTTTGCACTGATGTTCATGAGAGACATTGATCTGAAGTTCTTGTTCTTTGTAGTGTCTTGTGTGGTTAAGGTATGAGCATAATTGTGGCTTCAAAGGGAAAGTTGGGTAGTGATACTTCTGTTTCTATTTGTGGAATACTTTGGAGAGTATTGGTATTAGGTCTTCTATAAAAGTCTGATAGAATTCTCCACTAAACCCATCAGGACCTAGGATGTTTTTTGGTTGGGAGGATTTTGATGATTGTTTCTATTTCTTTAGGTGTTATGGGACTGTTTAGATGGTTTATCTGATTCTCATTTAACTTCGGTATCTGTTATCTGTCTAGAAATTTTTCCATTTCCTCCAGATTTTCCAGTTTTGCTGAGTATCGGCTTTTGTATCATGATCTGATAATTTCTTGAATTTCCTCAGTTTCTATTGTTAATTCTACCCTTGCATTTCTGGTTTTGTTAATTTGTAAATACTTTCTCTTTGCCCTCTAGTTAGTCTGGCTAAGGACTTACTGACCTTATGGATTTTCTAAAAAAAAAAAAAAAAAAAAAAAAAAAAAAAAAAAAAAAAAAAAAAAAAAACAGCTTTTGGTTTTGTTGATTATTTGTATAGTTCTTGTTGTCTCTATTTGGTTGATTTCAGCCTTGAGTTCGATTATTTCCTGCCATCTAGTCCTCTTGAGTGTATCTGCTTCTTTTTATTCTAGGCATTTTTTTCCTTACAAATTTATTTTTTTAAAAAGAGGGATACATATACATATTTTTAAAGGCATCTTGGCATAACACTATATGAATATTTTTGTCAGCACTTAATTCTTTTAGAGGTTTGATAGCATGCATTGAAATCCCACTAGTTACCATAAACATAAAGTGTATGTATGACAGAATATAACATGGAAACAGATTTCTTGTTGGGTATAGATTAAGCATAATAATCTGTGAATACCAAAAGTTGCCACAAGACTATTATCTTAGCTCTTGAATTATTAATGATTTAAGGACCAGGTGTACCACACTCTGAGAGGGTGCTTTACATTTATTTTTTTCCTAAGAAGAACAGAGGCTTTAATTTTTGGCCTTGTGTGTGTGTATTTTTTTTTTTTTTTTTTTTTTTTTTTAGCTTCTTATAACCTGTGAGTTATTTCTGGGGTGTTCAGAGCTTTCTGGGGTTAGTATCCAACTATCAGCAACTGCATAATATATCTGTTCTTTTGTGACTGGGCTACCACACTCAGGATAATATTCTCTAGATGCATCTATTTTCTTGGGAATTTCATAAAGTTATTGTTTCTGATAGCTGAGTAGTACTCCGTTGTGTAAATGTACCACAATTTTTGTTTCCATTCATCTACTGAAGGACATATGGGCTTTTTCCAGCTTCTGGCTATTATAAATAGGGTTGCTATGAACATTGTGGTGCATGTGTCTTTATTGTATGTTTGAGCATCTCTGGGGCATATGCCAGACTGATTTCAAGAGTGATTGTACCAGTTTACAACCCCATTAACAGTGGAGGAGTGTTCCTTATCCTCTGCATCATCACCAGCATATGCTGTCATCTAAGTTTTTGATCTTAGCAATTCTGGCTGGTGTGAGGTGGAAACTCAGGGTTGTTTTGATTTGCATTTCCATTATGACTAAGGATGTCGAGCACTTCATTCTAGGGATTTCAAGTCTATCATCAAATTGCTAATGTATTCTCTCTCAGTTTCATTTAGAAGGTACTCTGAGTTATGCATTTTTTCTCTCAGTACTGCTTTCATTGCATCCCATAAATTTGAGTATGTAGTGGTGTCATTTCATTAAATTCTAAAAAAAAAATTGATTTTTTCTTTATTTCTTTTTTGACCATGTTATCATTGAGCAGAGCATTGTTCAGCTTCGATGTGTATGTGGGCTTTTTATTGTTTTGTTGTGTTTAAAGACAAGCCTTAGTCCATGGTGATCTGATAGAATGCATGGGAGAATTTTGACCTTCTTGTATCTCTTGAGGCCTGTTTTGTGACCAACTATACGGTTAGTTTTGGAGAAGGTGCCCTAAGGTGCTGAGAAGAAAGTATATATATATATATATATATATATATATATATATATATATATATATATATATATATATATATATTGTTTTTGGATGAAATGTCCTGTAGATGTCTCTTAATTACAGTTGGTTAATAACCTCTACTAGTTTTGCTGTGTCTCTGTTCAGATCCTGTCTCCACAATCTGGCCATTGAATAGAGTGGGGTGTTGAAGTCTCCCACATTGGTATTCCATTCAAGAGAATGTTGCCTGTGCTGGTATGCTAGGAACTGTCTCCCACTTTCTTTTCTATTAGATATAATATGTCTGGTTTTATGTGAGGTTCCTTGATCTACTTGGACTTGAGCTTTGTACAAGAAGATAAAAATGAATAAATTTGCATTCTTCTGAATGCAGACCTCTGGTAAGACCAGGATCATTTGTTGAAGATGTTTTCTCCCCACCCCACCCCCCCCCACCCCCACTGAATGGTATTGGATTCTTTGGCAAATATCAAGTGTCCATAGAAATGTGAGTTTATTTCTGGGTCTTCAGTTCTATTTCAATGATAAATCTCTCTATCTCTGTACCAGTAACCTGCTGTTTCTTAATATCACTATTTCTTTGTAAAAGTAAAGCTTGAGGTCAGGAATAATAATTCTCCCAGAAGTTATTTTATTGTTGAGAATTATTTTCACTACATGACTTTTTTGATGTTCCATATGGAGTTGAGAATTGCTCTTTCTATCTATGTAAAGAATTAAGTTGGAATTTAAGTCTTGAAGAGAACAGGAAATCAAGGAAATATAAACATAATAAAAACAATATACAGAAAATCAACAGCCAACAACAAATTAAATGGAGAGAAACTTGGAGCAATCTCACTGAAATTAAAGACAAGAGATACTGCCCATTCTTTCTATTTATTCTATATAGGAGTTGAAGTTCTAGCTAGAACAATTAGAAAACAAAAGGAGGTCAAAGTGATACAAATTTTAAAGAAGTCAAGGTATCACTCTTTGCAGATGACATGATAGTATACATAAGTGACCCCAAAAATTCTACCAGAGAACTTTTATAGCTGACAAAGAACTTTAGCAAAGTGGCTGGATATAAAATTAAGTCAAGTATCAGTAACCTTTCTTTATACTAATGATAAATAGGCTGAGAAAGGAATTAGTGAAACAACTCTCTTCAAAATAGCCACAAATAATACAAAATTTCTTGGGGTAACTCTAACCAAACAAGTAAAAGATCTGTATGACAATAATTTCAAGTCTCTGAAGAAAGAAATCAAAGATCTCAGAAAATGAAGAGATCTCCCATGCTCATAGATTTGCAGAATTATCATAGTAAAAATGGCCATCCTACCAAAAGCAATCTACAGATTCAACAAAATCCCCATCAAAATTTCAACACAATTTTTCAGAGACATTGAAAGAACATTCTCAAATCCATCTGGAAACAAAAAAACCAACAAACAACCCAGAATAATGGAAACAGTTATTAAAAAAGAGCTATTGGAGGAATCACCATCCCTGACCTGAAGCTATACTACAGAGCAATAGTCATTAAAAGTACATGGTATTGGTACAGAAATAGACACATTGATCATTTGAATAAAATTAAATACTCAGAAAGAAAACCAAACCCTTTATTACTTGATCTTTGAGAAAGAAGCCAAAAATTACAATGGAAAAAAAGAAAGCATCTTTAATAAATGCTGCTAGTCAAACTGGTTGTCTTTATGTAGGAAATAAAAATAGATCCATATGTGTAACCTTGTACAAAGCTCAAGTTGAAGTAGATCAAGGACCTCAACATAAAATCAGATACACTGTATTTAATAGAAGAAAAAGTGGGAAAGAGCCTTGAACTCAATATAGGGGGAGATTTTAAAAAATAGAACACCAATGGCTCATGCTTCAAGATTAAGAATGATGAATGGGACCTCATAAAACTGGAAAGCTTTTGTAAGGCAAAGGACATAGTCAATAGAAAAAATTGGAAACCTACAGATTGTCAAAAATCTTCACTAATCTTACATCTGAAAGAGGGTAATATCCAAAGTATATATAAGAAACTCAATAAGCTAACCAACAAAACACCAAACAACCCAACCAGAAAATGGGGTATAAACTAAATAATAATTCACAACAGAGGAATTTCAAATGGCTGAGAAGCAACAAAAGAAATGTTCAAAGTCCTTATGAATTATGAGAATGCAAATCAAAACAACCCTGAGATTCCACCTTACACTAATTAGAATGGCTAAGGTAAACAACTCTAGTGACAGCAAATGTTGGCAAGGATGTGGAGAAAAAAGAATACTTCCTCATTGTTGGTGGGACTGCAAACTGGTAGAACCACTTGGAAATCAATCTGGACATTTCTCAGAATATTAGAAATCCACCTGAAGACCCAATTATGCCACTCTTGTAAATAGACTCAAAATACATCCCATAACAGAAGAATAGATCCAGAAAATGTGGTTCATTTACACTGTGGAATACTACTCAGCTATTAAGAACAAGGGCATCCTGAGTTTTGCAGGCAAATAGAAGAAACTGAAAAATACCATCCTGAGTGAGGCAACTCAGACCAAAATGAATATGCATGTTAGGTACTAACCAATAAGTGGATATTAGCAAAAAATGTACGAAATATCCAGAATACAGTGTATAGAACCACAAAAGGTTAACGAACTTGAGGGGCCAAGTGAAGATGTCTCCATCTCACTTGGGAGGGAGAAGAAAACAGTTACTGGATGGGGAAATGGAACACAGAGGGGAAGAGGGGGATATGATTAGATATTGGGTGCTCCAGTATCTAGTATCTATATCTTTATGATTGTGACTGAAGGACTAAGTCTTGTATTTTCAGGGATCTCATGTGTGAAGAACAATGGATCTTTTCAGTATGTGTATATCCATTTTCTCTAGCACAATTATGCCGTAGTCAGGTGTACTCTATCATCTCTTATGACATTAGAACATGCACTGGTTTTTGGCCTAGATCACATCTTCAATCTCGTCAAAGAATACAGAATCTCTTGTTTTAGTGTGAGGGGCCCAATGTCTAGAGGACGTGAGGGGCCCAATGTCTAGGGGTCATCCACTGGGCTGTCTTGTCCTCTGAAATGAAGTTTAGTCCTATCTTCTCCCAGCAGAAGGCCCCACTCCCTTTAATAGCCCTAGGGATATGAGAAGTACCAAAGGCACATTGGCTATCTCTGTCTCTTATCTTTTCTCAGCTCTAAAACCTTAGTCAAAACTGCCAGTTCAGCTTTCTGAGCTGACATTCCTGCCAGGAGTGGCTTTGCCCATATGATCTTGGTGTTTGAGACCACTACTGTCCCAGCTCACCTCTCTTGATCCTGAATGAGGCTTTTTCCATTGGTGATCCACTCTGAATCTGAGCAGTCATGCAGAGACCCATCAATTGAGGCTAGGTTCAGGAAACAGGGCATCTGAAAAGTTTCCTGGAAAATTCAAGAAGTGTGGGGGGAGCATCATAATATGTCCTTCTGGCATCATGTCTAACCTGGAGGTTGTATCCCCTGGGTCTACGAAAGTCATATGTAGTTGGCAGAATAAGACCTTCTCATGAGAGGCTTAATAATACAAATTTTTTTCAGGGCCTCCAAGGAGTCTTAAGTGTTTGTTTTTCTTCTGTTGCCACTGTAAAGTAATTTTTAAACTGATGTAGAGGCTTTATCTTTATGATTTAGCAAGATAGAATGTTGAACTTTATTAAGTATCAACCAAAAAGCTGGTGTATTTCCCTTTTACTTCCAGAGATACCATGGGCTTGAGGAGGGTGAACGTTTGATCTTTGGTGACCCCTTACCTCCCTCCTTTAAAGCTATCTCTTTTAGGCATCTCCTACAGTCTTTAGTTTGATGGTGGCTGCCAACAGGATCTTTACCAGGTCTTGATCTGTTCTTCTGTCCTCTTATCTGCTTCTTCTTTGCAGTCTCTCTTCTATTAAATACTCTATCTTCCACTACAACTAAGTTCCTCAGACTTCTTTCTTCTAACCTCTCAAAACTTGGAGCTTTTTCTTAATATCTGATGCTGCCTTATTAGTAAAGCTAGAGCAACTGCTGCCTTTGCTTCTCATAACTTAGGGTCTATAGGGGTGTATTGTCAAAATTCCTCCATGACCCTCTCTAAACAAGCTGTAGGGCTTTCATTTTTTTTCTCTGCCTAATGCCATATACTCTGGCCAAATTTGTGGTTTGTTTTGGGGCCACCTTGAAATCTGCCAGTAAAGCCTGATGGTAGACCTTGATCCTCTTCTTGCCTTCAGTGGTGTTAAAATCTCAGTCTGGGTAAGTTAGGAAAGCAACCATCAATAGCTGCTTGGTGGGCTACCCTGTGGTGCCAGGAACCAGCTTTCTGGCCTATTCTATGGTGTAGGGAACTTGTAGAGTGTGGTAGACTTGGCCTGTCTCATCTTAATACATTCATCAAAGTGAAAGTCATCTGTCAAAGTCACTTCCTCAAAGTCATCTTATAACGAGAAACACAAACACAACACAAAAACACAAATATAGTCTTCCCTTTCTATCAAGCAGAAACAAGAAACAGTCAAAAGGTGACACTGATGAAAGAATTTCTCTATGTCACTCAGAACAGAAGTCCAACACTTTTCTCTCTTTCAGGCAAACGGAAGAAACAACCAGAAAGTGGTGCACATACCCACAAGAAAATAAAACAAGATCAGTGGGTGTCTGTCACCTCCCCTGAGTCCACCCCTACTCTAAGCCAAGAAATTCAGGACATCTCTTGGCTCCACCATAGAAACAGCTCCCAGGTACATCTATTCCTAACTGCGATTGGCCAGGAGTACAATTCAAGACCTTGTTCCCAGACTGGTGAAAGCCTCAAATCCCTGAGTCACATCCACCCAAACCGAGGCTCAGGATGTCTCCTGACCCCACCTTTGCCATGGCTCTCAGACACATCTGTCTTAACTAAAAATTAGCCACAGAACAAAGTCAAGGCCTTGTTCCCAGAAATATGTGGCACCATTTAGAATCAGTGAACAGAAAATGGCAAAACGAGAAACAAAAACCAGAAAAAAAAAAATACAAGTAACAAGAACCGAGCAGAAGGTGGCACTCACAGAAGACAAATGTGGTACCACTCAGAATCTGTGAACAGACACAGCCACCAACAAAAATCATAACCAGAAAAAAAGAAAAAACAAACAAACAAAAAACAAAAAACAAAAAAACCCAAAAAACAAACAAAAAAAACAGCCCACAGTAACATGAAACAACCAGAAGGTGGCGCTCACAGAAGACGCATGTGGCACCACTAAGACCTGGAAGAAAAGGATACAGCCTGCAGTAACAGGAACTAACCAGAAGTTGGCACTCGCACACACAACCTTCAGTACTGCAGCAATGTTTACTCAGACCTGGAAAAATTACCATGGCAACAGAAGTCATTTATCTTTACACAAGTTTTCGTTCTGCCCTTCAGACTTCACAGAACGTTTCTAACATTTAAAAACCTTAGCTGCTTCACAAATCCCAAGATTTTGTGCCACTATGCAAGCATTCGCCTTCCCAAACCACATAGAAAATTTCTGACACTCAGACAAACTTCTCGGCATGGCTCAAACCTAGAAAAATTACAATGGCAACACAAGCCACCAGGTTCTTCACAAATCATCTCACCACAGCTGGAAGAGCTACCACATGGGAAACTTCCCAGTCAATGCACTGTGATGTTAATCAGACAGGAGCCAATCTGATGTAACTCACATCAGGGTCTTTATTCTATTCAAGCTAGGCCCTCCCACAATGAGTCACCATCACACAGGATGGTTTTGGTAGAGTTGGGGGGAGCCTTATAGTAAGCAACAAGCAGGATGCTTACTAAACATCTAATTGAAAAGCTACTGTGGCCTTTAACATTGGCTTGGGCTGGGAGTACCAGCCAGTTAGTTTACCTGAATTGAAACTTAGGTTAGGTTTTCTAAAAGGAGTCTAAACTTAAAAGATTTGGCTTTTTACAATATGACTATAGGCCTATATTCCCTTCCATATAGTAGAGTGGATCCGTGCCCTCAAATTGAAAGACAAACGAACCTGCCCTCCTTAAGGTGTTTTTGTTGGATTTAATCAGAAAAGATAAAAGTAAATTATATGCTTCAATAGTAATTACCACATTAACAAGAAATGTAAATTTTGCCACCAATGCTTGAAGAAGACTCCTCTATACACTATTCCCATTACTCCATTACTAGGACCAGCCTACAAGATGAACAGGACTCGGCAGTCTGCTGCATACAGGAAACACATCTCAGAGACAGAGACAGACACTATCTCAGAGTAAAAACCTGGGGAAAAAACATTCCATGCGAACGGCAACAAGAAACAAGCTAGAGTAGCCATTCTAGTATCTAATAAAGTAGATTTTCAACCAAAAGTTATCAATAAAGATAAAAAGGGATACTTTTTACTCATTACAGGGAAAATTTTATCAGGATGAATTCTCAATCCTTAACATATATGCTGCAAATACAAGAGCACCCATATTCATAAAAGAAACCCCACTAAAGCTCAAAAAAATGCATTTCACCACAAACAACAATAGTGGGAGACCTCAACACCCCACTCTCATCAATGGACAGATCATGGAAGCAGAAACTGAGCAAAGACGCATTGAAATGAGCAGAGGTTATGAACCAATTGGAATTAACAGACATCTACAGAACATTTCACCCTAAAACAAAAGAATATACCTTCTTCTCAGAACCTCAAGGCCCCTTTTCCAAAATTTACTATATAGTTGGTCACAAAACAAGCCTCAATAGATATAAGAAGATTGAAATAATCCCAAGGATCCTATCAGATCACCATGGGCTAAGACAAGTTTTTAATAACAACAAAAAACTTAAACAGGCCATATACACATAGAAGCTGAAAAATACTCTACTCAACAATAGCATGGTCAAAGAAGAAATAAAGTAATTAAGAATTTTCAAAAATTTAATGAAAATGAAAGCAAAACATACCCAAACCTATGGGATGCAATAAAAGCAGTACTAAGAGTACTAAGTGTCTCCAAAAAGAAAATGGAGAGTTCATAAACTAAAAACTTGACAGCACAGTTGAAAGCTCTAAAACAAAAAGAAGCAAATGCATCCAACAGGAGTAGGTAACAAGAAATAATCAAACTCAGAGCAGAAATGAACCAAGTAAAACCAAAAAGAACCATACAAAGAATCAGCAAAATCAGGAGCTGGTTCTTTGAGAAAATCAATAAGATTGATAAACCCTTAGCCAGACTAACTAGAGAGCAAAAAGAAAATATCCAAATTTAAAAAATCAGAAATGACAGTGGAGACATAACAACTGAAACTGAGAAAATTCATGAAATCATCAGATCCTACTACAAAAGCCTATACTCGACAAAACTGGAAAATCTGGAGGAAATAGATAAATTTCTAGACAGATACCAGATACCAAAGTTAAATCAGGACCAGATAAAACAGCTAAATAATCCCATAACACCTAAAGAAATAAAAGCAGTCATCAAAAGCCTCCCAACTGAAAAAAGAAAGCCCAGGACCAGATGGATTAAGTGGAGAATTCTATCAGATATTTATTGAGGACCTAATACCAATACTCTCCATTTATAATAGCCAGAAGCTGGAATGAACCCAGATGCCCTTCAGTAGATGAATGGATACAAAAATTGTGGTATATTGACACAATGGATTACTACTCAGCTATTAGAATCAATTACTTTATGAAATTCCTAGGAAAATGGATGCATCTAGAGAATATCATCCTGAGTGAGGTAACCCAGTCACATAAGAACAGACATAATATGCAGTCACTTAGCCCCAGAAATCACTAATAATTCAAGAGCTAAGAATATAGCCTTGTGCCAATTTTTGTTATTCAAAAAACATTATGTTTAATCTATACACACCAAGAAAACTCTGACTGTTTCCATGTTACAATCTGTTCTACATGTAATTTATGCTTATGGTAACTAGTAAGATTTCAATGCATACAGTCAAACCTCTAAAAAATCAATTACTGACAAAAATATGTTCATATAGTTTGATCTGTACATGTATCTCTCCTTTTTTAAATTAAAGTTGCAAGAAAAAAATAATGAAGGCAAGCCAACAAAAAAACAATAAAAAAACAAATAAAAAAAACAAAAAGGAATTTAGTACAGCATGTAGAAATGGAATTCAATAAACAAAAATACTTGAAAAATAAGCCTTTAAAATGTTTGATGGAAATCTTTAAAAATAGTATATGTTGACACAACGAAAAATAGCAGAGATTTAAGACAAAGCAGGTTAAGTTATTAATAATATTAATCATTCCTGGACAGAAACACTGAAGAAACAAATCTCTGAAACCATCTGTGTGGGATTGCTTATACGAAGTTAACTGATATGTAATCACACATTTTAATGTTGATGGTAACACGCACTGGGTTAATGTATGAAATCTCATTATAGGATAAAGTTGTCTAGGGATGAGTATTCATCTGTCTTTGCTTTCTGATTGTAGGTGTCATGTGACCAACTGCCTCACACTGCAGATATCTCAAAAGTGGTGCCTGACTTCCTGATACCACTCCTATCTACTTCTTTTGTAGAGCAATAACTCTCCTTTTAAAGCATGTTTAATATATAATGTACCAGTGCCATGAATGTTCATTCTGTTCTCATTGAACCAACCTACCTTTGATCTACCAATTAACAAGATGGGAGTTCATTCATTACATTGCTAATTAAAATATCAATAAGCATAGTATACAATGAGAATGGCAGTAGACTGGAGAATTTCTTAAAGCTGACTTAAGCTCAGCTTTGACTGTGGATCAACTGATCTTGGTGTCAATGGTGAGTATATTTACCTGCTTTCAATGCATGCTAACCATATTTATTTTTTTTGCAAAAAGAATAGGAATTATTTTATTTTATTTGATTTTATTTTTTCTTTTTTCCTTTTTTTTAACAACTTTATTTTACAAAACAAAGATAACTGTACAGATTTTAAACATTTTTTGCTTAAAATCACATGGGACAGAAATAGCCAAACAACAACAACAACAACAACAACAAAACCAAGCTTCTTTGTTCTGGGAAGAGGTTCTTCAAATAGAAGAACCTTTATGCCCAATGAAACAATATATATCCCATTTTCCTAGGCCCAAGTAGCTTCCTTAATTAGAAACAGAGATGGCCAAGAGGAAAAACTACCTTCTTGAGAATTTATACCGGTCTTATTCGTGATTTGACAATGCATAAGATCACCTAAAACAAAACAGCTTGAAAACAACTCATCCCTTCAGTCCCCCAAGTTTGATTATCCAAAAGACTAGAATCCCCATATCACCCCACCTTGGATTTTACAGTCCTCAACCAGTTAATAGGAGAATTTAGATCCATCTACCCATCCCTGCCTCCTTATACTCCAGGGGAGGTGACAAACTATTAGCTCCTCCTGTCTCTCTACCTATCCATCAAGTAAGATCTCTCCTCCCCC
Organism: Micromys minutus; assembly: GCF_963924665.1. Lineage (NCBI taxonomy): Eukaryota > Metazoa > Chordata > Mammalia > Rodentia > Muridae > Micromys > Micromys minutus. The sequence goes on along the minus strand of NC_137971.1, from coordinate 90,836,691 downwards.
TTCCTTGAGTCATAATATTTACTTAAGCTATAAAAATGAAAAGGTGGCAGATAAAGCTCAGTCAGATTCCCTCCTAGTCCCCTACCCCCAACCATCTACCAACCAACAACTTGGCAACTTTAGATAGAACCTCTATCTGATTTTATTCTCAGAATCAAAATAAATCTAGAAAAAGAAATTGCCAACACCACTGCCAGAGACCTCTTCCTTAAAAATATTGTGTGGGAAGCTATGACTTCTGAATCCAGACTAGCTTGTCAGGGTCTCTGAGAGGAACGCAATGACAAGTGGATTGTGGCAACCATACACATAGAAACCATATCACACCAGATCATGTCAGTGGCTCAGGCATTTGTGGCAAGAAGGAATGTGCTTTAATGCGGAGAGCCAGGACATTGGAGAAATAAATGCCCACAAAATTCTTTCCCCACAACAGATCCTAATTCTCCTAAGACAATTTGTCCCAGGTGTAGAAAATGTTTCCATTGGAAGTGACACTGTAGTGCTGCATCTGATAAGGATGGTAAAACACTGGAACCTTTAAACTTCAAATGGGGCAGCCTTCAGCCCTGACAGTGAGAGGGATAAATACACCCCTAGAAGTCTTATGGATATCCAGCATCTCAGAAAGCGCCCACCCTAAGTTGATCATTAAAATTAAAAACAAACCATTCAGGTGCCTCAGACAGAACACTTTTAAGACAACAAGAGATCCCAAATCACTGGCAGTTGATCCCTGGACTAAAACTACTAGGCACAGAGGGCACCTCTAATGCTTTCATCAGCAAACAGGCCTACACGTGGGAAGAACCAGATAGAGCCACTGGCCTTATATACCCTCTAGTGGCTCAAGTAGTCACCAACCTTCTAGGAAGAGATTTTTAGTTTTTGTTTAAAGGTTTTCCTTTAACAGGAACACCTAAGGCAATATTTGTGCTTCTCAGCCCCCCAAAATACTCGTACATCTTGTTTTACGTGTACTTTATGCTCATTGTAACTAGTAAGATTTTAATGCACACTATCAAACCTTTAAAAAAATCAAGTACTGTCAAAAATGTACTTGCATACTTTTATGCATAAATGCTTAAAATCTGTACATTTATCTCTGTTTTTAAAAATAAAGTCATTCAATAAAAATGTTTATCTTTCCTAGAATTTGTGATTTATGTCCAAATTTATGTCTTGTTAACCTATTTCCACAGGGCAAACCAACTATACTGATAACCTTTACTAAATCCTTAATCAACAAGCCTCCTTCTATAAATAAGCTGTAACTGCCTATCCTAGATACATAGTTAATATAACATTTTCTTCCTCAGCCATCCAAACAGACTTAAAGGACATATTCCAGAACAGAATTCCTCTAGCATTCTTGATTTTCTAGGATCATAACAACAGACCATGATGTATTTCCTAGCAAACCATCACAGGCTGCCCACCCTTTGTAGAACACACAGCCCTGCTAGGGCTCTGCTCCCACAGGTTTGTCTGCAGTATTGTTTCCATAGACCAAGACAAGACTAAATGCCGTCTCCTCAGACCTGCCTGGGACAACAAAGCTGCCTTCCTCCAGACATCTGATTGAAGACTCATGAGACAACATGCCGAGAACTACTGATAACGCTGAGACCCACCGAGGATAGCCTTTGGATCTTCCAGCTGCATATGGACTTTCTCGACAAAGACAATCCGCTGCTAAATGTGGGGAAATTATGGGATAGCAAGGCAAACATGATGTCTGGCCAGATTAATCAAATATTGTTTAATACTGATGTTGATTTGTATAGCCCGTGGGATAATTGCTTTGTTCAAAGACCTTTGTCCTCCACAGCCCTTTCCCTTGGTACTCTAACCCCTTGATAACTTGGCTTCTCCACATTGTTGATCCCATACTAGCTATCAGAGCCCTGCTACTCCTAGCACCCTGCCTCATTGAGTTTCTAAAGCAGCTGAGCAACATTGCAAAAACACCACCAATCAGGTTTTAGTTCAGTACCAAACTGTCTCCAATTTAGGAAGCCACTCTTCTGATGACACCTCTCCCTTATAAAAGGAAAAGGGAGAATTGTGGGGCAGAGAGGCAGTGCTGGAAGAACAAACATGTTGAATTTAGTTGAAGTCCCGAAAGTGATTATGAAAGTAACACAAAATGGTAGGTGCTTTCTGAACTCTCAGATTTAGGAACCTACTCTGCCTTTAGGATACCACAGTGGCACAGCCTTACCAAGCTCTAGCCACGCCCCTTATCCTGCCTCCGCAGGAGAAGGTGATATAGACTGTAGCCAGATCAGCCACTCCCTAAATCCCTCCCTTCCACACACAGGTAAGCCCTAGAGAAACAGCTCTGGCCAATTCCAGAGGTAAACCAATGGGAAGCAGGGAGTTGAATCCTTAGCTGTTTAAAAAGACACAAAGAAAAACCAAAGAAAGGGAAAGAAGAGCAGGAAAAGAAATTACATGTGTTAAAATCTTTTCTGTCTGGGTTCCTTTGTTTTTATGGGGGCTTTGGGAAACTATGCTTAAGTTCTTTTTGCACTCTCTTCATTGCTTTTGAGAACCAGGCCAGGATTAACACACCCCACAGGCAGGGCTTTAAACTCAGCACCCCTCTGAACCTTGACCTACAAGAGTTCACAGGAACTGACTGGATATCTGCTCCCAGCTGGGATTTTTTTCCCATGCTTCTTAGCTTGGGTTCCTGCATGCTGGCCTGAAAGCTGCTGAGGCTTCATTTCTTCATATGGGCTGTGTGAAGCTTCACTTCTTTAGACAGGCTATGTGGAATTGAGCATGGTCCCACAAAAGGTGGCTAAAAAGAAAGAAAAATGTCATTTTGACCATTTCAACACTAGGATATTTGATTGTACTGATTAATCTTATAAGGATAACATACAACATCCTTAACAAATCTGTGTAATGCCATATATTTATCATCAATCCCACTTAAAATACTTTTTTTTGAAACATGCTATCACTTTTGTAGTCATGTCTGATCTACAACTTGCTGTATAGACCAGACTGGCCTTGACTTTTGAAAGACTTACTTGCTTCTTGTTTCCTGAATGGAGGGATTGAAATCATGGGCTATCACATTCAATGAAAATCACGGTCTTAAAATCATGTTATCTAATGTTTTTCTCAAACTCACTAGCCTGGATGTAACTAAAGCCTTATTAGATAATATAATTTATTCATATGGATAGATGACATTTTTACAAATAAAGAAAAATTTAATTGTCTATGATTCAGAGATATTGTTCATGAAAGAATAGCTGTGAAATGATGCTAATTTTGGCTTTTAATTTAGATACTTTGCCTTTCCCATGTGTATACACAGTCACACACATGCATGTGTACTGATTGATATAGGAGTATGAAATTATTAGGTTGTTTATAAGCATCAGAATAATGGTAAGAACTGAAATCCCTATTCTTACTCCTCTTCTGCATGGTGTGTTGATCATTATATGGGCATTGCAACTCTAAAGTTTCTTAATGTAATGTTGAGTTCTTCCTTCCAAAGCTAAGTCATTTCAAATGTGTGGCTATCAAGGTACTGAGATGTTAAGGGATGCCCACATACTTCTATAGCAACATCCAGTGCTTTATAACTTAGACTGTCTTCATGGACATGACTGCATCCTGCTCACTGTTTCAATGTTCAGAAAGTAGTCATTCCATAGGGTGAGGAAGGAAAGCAGATTGTGCCACCATGTTTTTGTTGTTAGGAGGGAGGAGATTCATTGGAGAGGTTTAAAGGAACAGTGGCTTTGAGGGGATAGTAACTATTTAAAGCATTCTCAGAACTATAGACTTCATTTCTTTTTTTTTTTTACATCATTATTTTATTAGACTCTAAAAAAGCCTTTGACAAAATCCAACACCCCTTAATGTTAAAAGTCTTAGGGAAGTCAGGAATACAAGTCACATACCTAAAAAGGAATAAAACAAATATATAACAAGCCAATAGCTAACATCAAATTAAATGGAAAAAAAATGTTAAAACAATTCCATTAAAATCAGGAACATGGCAAGGCTGACCATTTTCTCCCTATCTTTTCAATTTAGTATTTAAAATTCTAGCTAGAGCAAACTAGCTAGAAAGCTGACAGAGATCAAGGGGATTCAAATTGGAAAAAAATGAAGTTACAGAATTGTTATTTGTAGATGATATAATAGTATACATAGGTAACTCCCAAGATTCTACCAGGATACAAACAAAGCTGATAAGGTATTGACCAGCCCTACATCTGATAAATATTATAAATTATATACCACCAAACCAAATAATCAAATTTAAATAATACGGTACAGAACTAAATGTAGAATTCTCAACAGAGGACTCTCAAATGGCTGAGATGTACTTAAAGAACTGTCCAGTTAGACTTCATTTCAAACATTCAGAAAACATATATGATTTTTTGTGGTTTTATTTATTTATTTATTTGCTTGTTTGTTTGTTTTGGTAAACTGTTTACTTAGTAATTTCCATGAGGGAAAATCAGTATAGCCTTTCTTAAGAAATATGAAAGTTGATGTTTCTTCGGACTAAATGGGATCGCTAGAAATGACAGCGATGAGGTTACAATACTACAGAATGAAAAGGAATACCTGGAGGTGAGCTCCTTATTTTAAATCTCATTGCTTATTCTCACTGCCCTTCAGAAAGAGGACCTCTAGTCCAAATTGTGTGGAGATCACGTTAGAAACAACAACATTAAATCATTAGATATCTTAGTAGAATATATGAACTCTCACTATCACATTGAAAGAAGATGTTAGGACACAATATAGAGCTTGAGGTAATGTTAAAGAGTAAATGCCTATCATGTTGCCTTTTATAAACAATGATATTTATACTTAATCCTATTATATCAATAGACCTTCTTAGTCATAAACTAATGGCCTTTTCTTTCAGAAAAGTAAAAACTTTTTACTATCAAAACCATTTTATATTTGATTAAAGTGTGTAATTTATTTTATAGTTAACACTCTGCTATTTGTCATGCTATATCTGAGAGATTTGAAATCATATTGAAGAGATAGAAATTATGTACATAACATCAAACTCCATACTACTTACCATATTTAAAGCTATGAGGGAAACATAACAGAAACAATGGTATGGAGGTTAGGGAAACAGCTGAGAGAGTTAGTAATCTTCAACTCCCCGGGATTAAACTCAGGTTGTCAGATTTCTAGGCAGGTTCCATCTCACAAGTACTTCTACTAGATTTTAAATAACTGATAAGATTGCTCAAACCAAAAAAAATGTTCTTTTAGGTGCTTTCTTTTTCTACTTCTAAAAGGGGTTCCTTATGATTTTATAACAATATTTTATTGAATTATTTTTCATTCTTATTTATGAAATACACCATAAAATTTTATCTCTGCTGGGAGGAAACTTTATGTTTGCCATGTAATTATATGTGGATAACAATTTAATAGTCTTTAAACTTTATTATATTTCTTCCAGTTATTAGTTTTTCCATCCATTAATCATTCATTTGTAAACACTTATTGATATCAGGACTATATATTGTTTAATTTTCAAACTATAAATATGAATTAAATATTATATTAAAAGTTGTGTTGCAGGTACTAAATGATAAAGTGGGCAATTTGCATAATAAATACATTATTACTTTAAATTTACCATTTTTCTAATTCCATCTTATTACAACCAGTAAGGATATTTATTCTCTCAAAGCCAAGAGCTGAGTTTTGCTGAGGAAGGCAAATTTGTGGATTTGGTTGTGTGGGAGGGGACGGGGAATATCAGAAACCAGAGGGTTGTTGGGGCATAAACTTTAAAATAGCAAGCTAGAAATAAGCAACATAAGAGAACGGTGAACTATCATAGCCCATCCATGGCTCAGATGTAAGGTTGTTTGTCTTTTCCTCTTAGAAAACAATCATCATTATCTTTGAAGTTTGAGGCACTGGATATTTCTATCTGATCCTATTTCACTATCATATTTTGTCATAATTCACAAAACGGCCTCAGAGACCACCCTTATAAACATGCTTGTCTTGTATGCTTTTTCGTCTTGCAAAATAATTGCCTTGAACAGTGTCTAATTACACTGCAGTGAAAAATGGAGAAGTGGTAGAAAAAGTGAATAGGGGACAATTTGATACATGAGATTTTTCCTACCACCCTATACATCAAGGAGCCTCTTCTGATGTATGGAAGTTTCTACTACTTTTGTTGTTATTGTTGTTTTTTAGGCTATATCTCTTTTACTAAAAAGGGTGGCCTGAACACATTTCTCCGAAAATATATGTAAATATCACCCTCTCAACAACACAACTGACAAACTGTTCTGCACTAAGTAGTAGTCACTAAGTAGTAATCATAGTCCAATAAACCCCAGTTGCTGACCAAATATATCTTCTAGAATGGCTATTCCAAGATATATAAGATATCAAAAAGTATTTGTTTTCCATGAGTACAAGAATTCTTCTATACTGTTGTTGAAGTGTGAACAGAATTTTGTGTTTACCCAGGAGATTAAACAAGTACATTTTTCATAAGATACGAGAATGAACTACTGTTGATATACATGCACCATGACCCAAAAGAAGAATTTAAACAAACACTTCTTCATGAATGTATTAGCACCTCTTGTTAAAAAGCAAACAATGCATATACCCTTTAAATGCTGATTTAATATAAAAAATAAATGTGATTGCCTGAAATAAGTTTATCCTGGAAAGTGGCTAAAAGGAAGAGTCCAGAGGGATGGCTTGGTAAAGACACTGACTGTCTGAGTTAATTGCCAGGTAGAGGGAGAGAAATGCCTTAGACAAGTTACGTTAGGACCTCCATGCTTACCCTCTCCCACAAATAAAGTAAATGTAATTTTTATGATAGTAAAGTAACCCTAAAATAACAGAATCAGTTTTGTTATCATCATCATTTTATAATCTAATGATACATCAAATAGCATCATTATGTGTAGAATAAAGTTGATATAATAATAAAATATCCTTGGCATATATATAGAATAAAAGAAATGCTAAATTTGCAAAAAAAAAAAACATACTTTGTAAAAATTTCAAGTTAACAGAAAGCATAAATCCTAGAAAATAAGGTAAATTGAAGCCCCAAATTCCCCATACCCTCTACCCCCACCTATCTACACCAATCCCCCACCCCACCACTACACACACACCCCATCTCACTCACCCCCACATCTCCACACTCCCATCTCCCCAAAACCCCCATCTGCCATCCTGTCCACCATCAACCCTACCCCTGTCTCCTGGAAGGAGGAAACTACTGGGGTCACTGCAACACAGTGAGCCTGGAAGCTATCAAAGTTAATGACAGAAGCTGGCACAAGGCTGCCTAGTATACAAAAGGGCATGTCCAAACAGGGAACGGTAATATCACAAAGTCAACTGTTGTCAGGAAATGGACGTTGAGCACAGTAGTGAGAGGAGCTGACTACGAGCTATGAAGCTTCCTTCTAAAAATTCCTCTGGACTATCCAGGAATGACACAGTGGCTGTTTGCTTGGAAGTCTGAATGAAGAGAAAGTCACTTGGCTGTCTGTATTCAAACCATGTAAAAAGAGTAGCTTAGAATGTGTGGTTTTTATCTCAGTAAAAATGGGAAAGTATGACAAAATTATTTTCTACATATGCACTTTCTCTAGTTACCCAGAAAATAAAAACAGATGTCAATGAATTAAACTGTGATTCCAGGACCATAAAGATACTCAATAAACCTTTATTTTTATAGAGTAAGACAGATTAACCTTCCTAAAAATCTCTTTAATACACTGTGATTATTGATAACAATGCAATTTAAATTTTAAAATAGTGTTGTTTGAATTTTTTTCAAAAATATACCAAGTAATTGCATATTTAAAATACATTTTAAGATGGCCACTAGGGAAAAAGGCAGCCTATCCTCAGATCTTCACTTTTTCTCCCTCTCTTCCAAATCCAAGCCCCCAGTTTCATCCTTTGACCACCTGCTGCAGCTTCTCTTTCCTAGTTGCTGTCTTCAGTTTTATTGCTTTATCCTGGGCCCCAGTTCAGCCCCCGAAGCCTGCCAGACAAGCAGCTAGGCCAGGTTGTAGTTTTTCATCCCCATTTCCCACCCTGTGGCAGACCACCTATTGTGGGTTCTCCCCACTTTCTGCTCCTTTTCCTAGGAGACTAATTAGTTCATGGTAGAACACCCCACTTTTTTTCTACTCATCTACCCCCTCATATTTTCCCCTGAGCTGATTCAAATTTTTAAGTGTCAGCTCCCAATGCATACAAACATATTTTTACCCAAAACCTTTAGTGACCATAATAGTAGACTCCCATAAGAATTTGATACCAGGCAACACAGCCACCACCACCTCTAAAGACCCAGAGAGAGCCACAGAAACCAAGGAATGAAATATGAACCAACAAAGACAAGATATCAGCACCTAAAATTACAAGCTTCCCAAACCCAGATTCTTAGACACCTCCAAAAACCATCATAATAGCCAGGACAAAAGTCTCCATTAAAGCACAGGAAACCCACCACCGTAGGACATAAACAATTCAGTATAGTTACAGCACAAGATAAAGACCTTAAGACAACCATTATGAACATTATAAAGAACCTTACAGAAGAAATAAATTAGCAACGTAAACACTTACATAAAAATACTAACAGTGGAAGGAAATGAAAAAAAAAAGAGTTTAACTCCAGGCATAATGTCACACACCTTTAATCCCAGCATTACATGAGTCAGAGCCATGTAGATATCTGAGTCAATCTACTGAGCAAGTTACAGGAAATTAAGCTTAGTCAGAAAGGGAGTTGAAAAGCAGAAAGCTGGTAATAGAATAAGGGTCCATTTTCCAGCTCCTGAAAGAGCAGAACTTTGCAGCTTCAGCCATGTGGCTCTGGCTTCAGAGTGAAAAGTAGAAGGGATTACTGGGAAAATTGATGCTGGTTAGCTAGAGCTAGGAAACTGGTGATTATTAAGAAGAGACCAGCATCAATGAGGTAAAATATTCTGGAAAGTTTTTTTTTTTGTTTGTTTTTTGTTTTTGTTTTTTCTGAGAGCCCAATGAAGCTGTATTCCAGATACTTCCAAGTTTGTAACTCTTGTTACAGCTGTAACATGATTCACCCACTTGGTACTTATTTTCAGGGCATAAAGTTGCCATTTATAACAGCTGAGCCTTGGCACTGTTAGAGGTCTTGGAAGGCCATTGGTGAAGGTGCAGCCTCAGTTGCAGTTGACAGCTCAGAACTGAAGAGTTCATTAAAAAGGAGTTGAGGTGTGGCCTCAAACCATAAAGAGAGCCTGTGAGAGACAAGTGGTAAAGCCTAGCTGCAGCAGAAGACCCCAGCATATTGGAGATAACAGTACAATGAGATGATCACCAAGAACAGAAGTGAGAATGGATCAATCTGAGCTTATAGTGCTACAGGAAGAGTTGGAGAAGTGGCAATAGCCATTTGGAAGAGCCCAGAAGATCATGTGTGGATCCCAGACATTGAAACAAGAAGCTGTAACACTGAAGTTGTCTTGGACACTCCAAGATGTTTGAGATGCTAGAGTTGTGAGCTATTTGCTAAGAGAAGCTGGTAATATCCAGTAGAGCTACACAAGGTAACAGAAGTTTGTTGCAGTCAAAAAAGATGAAACAGAAGTTGGAGATCTGAAAACTACTTTGACATCAGACATAGAGATACAAATGTTGGAGCTTGCCCAGTTGGTTTCCTGACTTGCTTTGGAAATTACAGTTAACTAACTGACTGAATACAATAGACATTTAAATTTTTCTTGTTGAAAACTTAACATTGTTGAGACTGCTATAAACTATGGTAGATTTTGGAGTTGGACTAAATGTGATTTACATTATGATATGCTTATGTATGGTCTCCATAGACTCATATATTTGAAAAAACTTATGAGAGACATAGTTAAATATGATGGTTTGTACATGCTTGGCTCAGGAAGTGGCACTATTAGAAGGTGTGGCCTTGTTGGAATAGGTGTGGCGTTGTTGGAGTAGGTGTGTCACTGTGTGTGTGTGTGTGTGTGTGTGTGTGTGTGTGTGTGTGTGTGTGTGTGTGGTATGTGTGTGCTTTAAGACCCTTATTCTAGCTACCTGGAAGCCAGGGTTCTTCTAGGATCCTGTAAATGACAATGTAGAGAACTCTCAGCTCCTCCTGCACCATGCCTGCCTGGATCCTGCCTTGATGATGATGGACTTAACCTCTGAATCTGTAAGCCAGCCTCAGTTAAATGTCATCCTTATAAGAGTTGGCTTAGTCGTGCTGTCTGTTCACAACAGTAATATCCTAAATAGAACAGGTATCAAAGAAAAAAAATTCCACTAAGAGGACCTTGCAATTCTAAACATCTATGCACTAAATACAAAGTCAAAAAAGTTCAAAACAAAACCACTATTACAGCTCAAATTATATATTGAACATTATAGAATAATTGTATGGGACTGTAGTATTCCAATTACCAATAGACAAAAACTAAAGAGAGAAATGTTGCACATAACTGGTGCTATAACCAAATGTACCTAACAGATTCTTACAGACAATTACATAAACACAAAGGAATATAAGTATCCTCAGCACCTTACAGAATATTTTTCAAAATTTAACACACATTTGGACACGAAGCAAGGCTCAAAAAACTGTAAGAAAATTGAAATAACTCCCTGCAGTCTGACCACCATATATTAAATCTGGATACCAACAAGAGAAGAAACAACAGAAAACTTACAAACTCATGGAAACCTAACAATTCACTATGAAATAAAAAAACTTTCAAGACAAAAATTTCAAAAGTAATTAAATACTTCTAATAATTGAATAAAAATAATACCCAACACACCATGAAAGTAGTCCTAAGATGTAAATTCATAGCACTAGGTGCCTAGATAAAAATATTGTCAATACCTCACACTTAAATAGCACACCTGAAAGTTCTAAATTAAGAAAAAAAGAATAACACATTGAAAAGAAGTGGATGGCAGAAAACTATCAAACTCATACCTGAAATAAATAAAATAGAAACAAAAATACAAAGAATCAAAGAATTAGTTCCTTAGGTGTGTTGTGCCTTAATTTTCTTTGCAAAGCTTTTGTAAAGCAAAGAGCACTGTCAATAGGACAAAAGGGAACCAACAGATTGAAAAAAGATCTTCACCAATTCTATATCCCATAGAGGGCTATTATCCAATATATATAAAGAACTTAAGAATTTAAATCCCAAAGAAACAAATAACCCCACTAAAAATGAGAGACAGAGCTAAAAAAAGAATTCTCAACTAAAGAATATCAAATGGCTGAGAAACACCTAAAGAAATGTTCAACAACATCAGGGAAATGCAAATCAAAACAAACCTGAGATTCCCCCTCACACTACTCAGAATGGCTAAGATCAAAAGCTCAGGTGAAAGAAGATGCTAGAAAGTATGTGGAAAAAGAGGAATAACTCCTTTATTGCTGGTAGGATTGCAAGCTAATATAGCCACTCTGAATGTCAGTCTGAAAGTTCCTCAGAAAGGACATATTACTATCTGAGGGCCCAGATATTCTACTCCTGGGCATATACCCAAAGAATGCTCCAACATATAACAAGAATAAATGTACCACTGTGCTCATAGTTTTCTCATTGATCATAGCCAGAAGCTGGAAAAAACCTAAATGTCCTTCAACAGAGGAATGGATTCAGAAAATGTGGTAAATTTACTCAAAGAAATACTACTGGGCTATTAAAAACAATGACTTTAAGAAATACTTAGGCAAATGAATGGAACTAGAAAATATCACGCTGAGTGGGGTAGCCCAGTCACAAAAGAACACACATGATATGCATTCACTGATAAATGGATATTAGACCAAAAGCTCACAATAGCCAAGATACAATTCAAAAGACCACATGAACCTCAAGAAGAAGGAACTCCAATGAGTGGATGCTTCAGTCCTTCTTAGAAGGGGGGAACAAATTAATTATGGGAGGTAGAGGTTGGGAGCAACTTTGGAGGATGTGATCAGGGGAAAGGTGGAGACAGGATCAGGTATGGGACGAGACAGGAATAATATACAGAGGGTCAGGAATTTGAACAGAGGTCTGTAGCAATGGGAGATGGGAAACTGGGGTTAACCTCCAGAAAGCCCCATATGCCAGGAAAGCAAATTTACTCCAGGAGCTAATAGAAATGAGATTAGCTGTAATGCCCAACAAAGGAGAGAGGGAACCTGTAGGGACCATATCCAGAGGTTAGGCAACTCCCTCCCCTCCTGTGGGGAATGGGGCCAACCACTCATCTCCTATTTTTTAAACCCAGAATGGCACCTATATAATAAAATATAGAACAAAGTATGGGGCATAGACTGAAAGAAAAGCAATTCAGGGACTGACCATTCCATATACAGACACCAAACCCAGACTAATTGCTACTGCCAAGAAGTGCTTGCTGACAGGAGCCTGATGTAGCTGTCTCCTGAGAGACTGCAAGAGCCTGACAAATACAGAGGCAAATGCCAACCATTGGACTGAGCACAGAGACCCCAATGGAGGAGTTAGAGAAAGGACTGAAAGTGCTGAAGGAGTTTGCAAACCCATCAGAAGAACAACAGTATCAATCAACCAGACTCCACAATGCTCCCAGGAACTAACTAAGCCAAAGAGCACACAAAGAGGGTAGAGTATGGTATTGTGTGGCATCAATAGGAGAGTCCCTTGATCTTGTGAAGGTTATTCCCTAGTGTAGAGAAATGCCAGGATGGTAATGTGGGAGTGAAAGGATGGGAGGGGGAGCACCTTCATGGAAGTAGGAGGAAGTAGATCTAATAGGAGGTTCTGGAGGGAACATCAGGAAGAGAAATAACACTTGAAATGTAAATAAGTAAAATGTTCAATAAAAGAAGCTGTTTTTATTCAAGAAAATCAGTAAGAATGAAAATCTTTTGAAAGAACAATTAATGTCAAAATCTTTCAAATTATTGTACAAAATAGAAACAAAAGGAACATTGCCCAAATCATTTTACAAAACTGCAGTTACACTGATAACAAAAACACATAAAGACAGACAAAGAAAATTATGGACCAATATCTCTTATGAAGGTAGATATAAAAATACTCAATACATATTTATGAGCACAATCCCAAGAAGATATTCATAAACATACACCAAAAAAACCATCCCCCAGGATAATGTAGGCATCATTCCATAAATCTAAGTTTGGCTCAACATATGTAAACCAATAAATATAAAGTACCATATAAAACAATCTGAAAGACAAAAACACTACATGTGGAAACTCTAAATAGATCCACACATCGTCATCCTGAACAAAACTCAACTCCAAATCAAAGAGCCCAGTGTAAAACCAGATATACTAAACCTGGTAGAAAACAAAGTAGGGAATAGTTCTGGATCTATTGGCCAATGAGAAGATTTTCTGAGCTGAGCGTCATTAGCACTGGCACTAAGATTATCAATAAATTAATTAGGCCTCATGAAAAGGAAAACCTTCTTTATGGCAAAGACAAAGGATCATTTGGAAAAAGCAGCAGCCTACAGAGTGAAGTTTTTTAAACCAACGACACCTCCAATACAAAACAAATAGGTGAAATATATAATGTACTAAAAAGCTAAATATTAAGAAATCAATTGACTCAATTTTTAAAAATTGCATGGGGAGATAAAGACTAGACTATAAAAACTAAATAATAATAATAATAATAATAATAATAATAATAATAATAAATTTAAAAAATTGCAGACTGATCTATACAAAAATTCTTAACATCTGAAACTCAAGTGACCTATAAACACTGAAAGAGATGTGAAATATCTCTTGTTATCAGGGATATGCAAATCAAAGGTACATTGAGATTTCAACTTATACCCATCAGAATGGTTAAGATAAGTAACACAAGTGACAACTCATGCTGGCAATTATATTGAGGAAAGAGAATGCTCATTTATTGCTGATGAATATACAAACTTGGACATCCACTTCAAAAATTAGTTTGGTGCTGTTTTTCAGGAAGATAGGAATCAATCCACCTCAAGACTCAGCTATACTCCTTCTGGTAAAATACCCAAAGGACACTTCATCTTACTACAAAGGTCCTTGCTCAACCACATTTGTTGCTGTTCTACTTACAGTAGCCAAAATTAGAAAAAAAAAAAACACTGATATCCTTCAAACAAAATGGATTTTTAAAATCCGGTACAGTTACATAATGGAGCATTATCCAACCATTAAAGAAGAAGAGGGATTGTGAAATTCAGGGAACTGTATGTAACTAAAAAAAAATCATTCCAAATAAGGTAAGCCACATTCAGAAAAAAAGACACAAATGGTATATACTCACATATGTATAGTAGTTAATTCAATGAAAACTAACCTAAAAGCCAACGAACCACAGAGACTACATATTTAGTAAGGGACAGGGTATGGCAGATAGTTCTCATTAGGAAAGGAATAAAATAGTTATTGGTGTGTTAAAAAAAAAAAAAAAAACTAGACAGAACAGGATAATCAAGTGGTCAGAGACAGAAGAGGGAAATGAGGAAGGTAATATGTAGACAGCTAAAATTAACAACCATTTGAAAATTATTTTGGAAACTTGATACAGTAATAGCTTCTCTGTTTTTATTAAATTATTTTATCTATTTATAGTCCAAAAGTTACCCTCTATCTGGTCCTATCTCCCTGTGTTCTTTACCCCATTCCTCTTCCTGACTTCAGAGAGAGTGCTTCTCTATCCTCTCACCACCCCTACCTCACCCCCACTAGACTACCTCTTCCATAGGGCACCTTGTTTGTACAGAATTAAATGCAGACTCTTCCACTGAGGCCATACAAGCCAGTATACTATTATATATGTGGCCAGGGTCATGAGCCAGCCTACATAAACTTGTTTTTGGCTTAGTCTCCAAGAAATCTGAAGGGTCCAGGTTAGTTGTCACTATTGTTCTTCCTATGAGGGTGCTATGCCCTTCATTTCCTTCAGTTATTCCTCCAGGTCTTCCATATTGTTCCCCAACCTCAATACCTTGGCTGCAAGTATCTGTAATTATCTCAGTTAATAACTGGTGGAGCCCCTCAAATTACAGCCATGCCAGGATCTAGTAGAAGCTTCTTAAGAGAATGATAGAAAAGACATCTAAATTGGACAAGAAAACTTAAAAATTTTCTTTTGTTTGGTAGCACAGTCATATATGGAATATCTAGCACTGACAGGATTGTAAACTTTGGCAGTGAATTCAATAAAGTTATAGGTCACAAAATTAACCAACAAAACACTGTAGCACTCGTGGTTATTATCTGTCCAATTGACTATTTTTATGAAATCAAGAAGACAACTGTATTTACACTAGATTCCAAATAAGCCATAGAAAAGTAGTCAAAAAATTAAAAGTACATAGTAAAATATACCAATTATTTAAGAAATACATTGAAAAATACATAAAGATACCCTGGTTCCTCAGGTAGTACTATGTCTAATTTTCAGAGGAAACTTCAGACTGATTTCCAGAGTCGTTGTACCACTTTGAAATCCCAGGAACAATGGAGAAGTGTTCTTTTTCCTCACATCCTTTCCAGATTTGGCTGTCACCTGTGTTTTTGATCTTACTCATTCTGAGAGGTATAATCTGAGGTTGTTTTAATTTACATTTCCCTGATTACAAAGGTTGTTGAACATTTCTTTAGTTACTTCTCAGTCATTCTGAGTGGGTTGATGTTAAGGTGAATACATGATTAGATTGAAGAGAGGTAGGTAGGAAAATAGGCTGGAGGAGTGGAATAGGAGGCAGTAGAAGGAGATAGGCAGTGGAAGAGATGGAGGCAGATGTGTATGTTTTTCTCCATGTCTCTAGTTTGGTGAGATTGTTATGATTATTTCTCAAGGTTTCTATGGGTCAAATTCATCTTTTCTGGATGGGCAGATTTACCTTTATCTGCTGGTTGTCAGTTTATTTTGTAGAGGGTTTGTGGATGGAGAATTTAACATATAAACCTGTTTGATAAGTTAATGGCTGTGAGTCATGTTTGTACCAGGCAGTAGAGGAAAGAAACACACTGGGCAGTCATAAGCACCCAGGACAAAAGCAACAAGAGTGGTGAAGTGAACTGTGTCTGAGTTCTTACAGGAGTTGTAGAGTGCCAAATTAGAAATCCCCACAGTGCCAGATGGCCCTACAGAAGCTGGAAAAGCATGTAATAAAATACAAGCCACTTTTTAATATTTACCTCAAAAATTCAATATTCCTCAGTTGTGAATTCTTTGTTTAGCTCTGTACCTCATTTTAATAGGATCATTTGATTTTTGGAGTCTACCCTCATGAATTCTTTGTATATATTGGATATTAGCCCTCTATTAGATGTGGGATTGGTAAAGATCCTTTCACGATCTGTTGGTTGCTGTTTTGTCCTTTTGACAGTGTCCTTTGCCTTACAGAAGCTTTGCAAATGGTCCCATTTGTCCATTCTTGATCTCAGCACATAAGCCATTGGTTTTCTGTTCAGGAAATTATACTCTGTGCCTATCTGTTCCAAGATTGGCCCTATTTCTCTACATTTGGTTTCAGTGTACCTGGTTCTATGTGGAAGTCTTAGATCCACTTGGGAACTTGAGCTTTGTGCAAGGAGATAAGAATGGATCTATTTGCAAATTATGCATGCTGACTGAAAATTGAACCAGCAACATTTGTTTAAGATGCTGTCCTCATGCTCCACCATGTTCATAGCAGCCTAATTTATAACAGCCAGAAGTTAGAAAGAACCCAGAAGTCCTTCAACAGAGGGATAGATACAAAAATTTTGGTACATTTACACATTGTAGTACTACTCAGCTATTGGAAACAATGACTTCATAAAATTCCTAGGTAAATGGATAAAACTAGAAGCTATCATCCTGAGTTAGGTGACACAGTCCCAAAAGAACACACATTGTATGTACTCATGGATAAGAGGATAATAGCCCCCTAAAGCTTGAAACATCCAAGAAACAATTCACAGTTCTTATGAAGCTCAAAAAGAAGAAAGGCCAGAATGTGAATGTATCATTTCTTCTTAGAAGGGAGAACAAAACACTCATATAAAGAAATACTGGGAGAATTAGAGTAGCAGAGATTGAAGAAAAGATTATTAAGACACTGACTCACCTGGGATCCCTCTTGCCCCTATGTGCAGCCACCAAGCTCAAGCAATATTGCTAATGCCAAGAAGTGCTTATTGTCAGGAGCCAGATATAGATGCTTCCTCAGAGGCTCTGTCAGAGTCATACATATGCAGTTGAGGGTGCTTGCAGCTAACCATCGACCTGAAAACAGGGACACCAAAGAAGAAGCTAGAGAAAGTTCTGAAAAAGCTAAAATGGTTTGCAGCCCCATGGGAAGAACAACATTATCAACCAACCAAACCCTCTAGAGCTTTCAGGGACTAAAACACCAAGCAATGATTACACATTCAGAGACCTGTGGCTACAGTTTAATATGTAGCAATGAAGAACATTATCTGGCATAAAGAGGAGAAGATGCCCTTGGTTCAGTGAAGGCACATTTTTTCCTGTGTAGGGAAAAGCCAAGACCTAGAGGTAGAGAGGGTGCTTGAGAGAGAGAGCACCTTCAAGGAAGCATCAGGAGGGCAAGGAGGGATGTGATTGGTGTCAAGTGGATAACATTTAATATTTAAATACAGAGGTTAAAAGAAAAAAATGAAAATACATATATAATAATAATATTGTTAGCTCTTTATTACAAATAATGTTACAATTTACATAGGATACAAAATGACTTATAGATGGACCTAATTCATTTCAAGACACCAATGAAAGTCTTCAGAGAAACAGAATAAAAGCAACCACAATGTGTTTTAATTGGCACAAAAGACAGAGAGCAAAGGGATCAAAGCAGAAAAGTCACTCTCTGACTTCAAACAAAATACATGCTAGAGTTAGCAAACATCGTGGTAATGTTTAAAAACAGAAATGTGGATCAATGTAAAATAATGAAAACCTACAAATAAATCCAAACATTTATAGGCAAATTTATCTGTAATTGTTTTGCCTTATTAATTTATGTTTATTGGTATTTTTGTGTTTTGTTTGCTTGTATATATATATGCCACACACACGTTTGGTGCCAACAGAGTTCAGAAGAGTGCAACAAAACCCACAGAACTGGAATTATAGATGGTTGTGAGGTATTCTGTGGGTGCTGAAAATTGAACTTGTATCCTGCTAAAGAGCAGTCAGTGCTCTTAACTACTGATCCATCATTCCATCCCTTATACTGGCATTTATAAAATAGCAAATATCATATAACAAGGAAAGAAGAGTTTCTTTACTAATGATGTTAAGAAATATGGGGTTTTTCATTTAAAGTTAGGAAATTATGCCCTTATATGGCACATACATAAAAAACAACCCGAAACAAACTAAAGTCTTATTTGTAATATACTTATCTATGAACACAAAAAGTTTTTGTTTTGAAAAATAGGGTGTTTCCAGAGCTGAGTTTTCTGTGGCCAATCAATTTCCTGCTGAAATTATATATATGCAAGTAATATATGGACAGGAGTTTGTAGTTATATATTTAGAAATACACACACACACATACACACACACACACACATGTAACTACAATAAAAGTACGAAAGACTATTAACTTGATGAGGGGTACTTGGGAACATTTAACTAAAAAAGCAGAAGGGACAAAGGAATATAGTTATATTTTAGTTTCAAAACTTAGAAAATTCTATGCTATGAAAATATATGTTTAATTTACTCATGATTAAGCTAAATGAATTTTTCTTGTGTTCCTGCTTCTCTTTCATTAAACAATATCCTCTGATAGGGCAATTTATGTAAGGTTTGTGGACCACAAAAAGGAATGAATAATTCATCCTTTTATATGATCTAATGGTTGGTTTCTGTGTGTTAACTTTCCCTAGGGGGAGATAAATTATTATGTCATTCATGATTCTTACCTCCTTACAAACATACCCTTACAATACTCATCATATCCCCCTTGCCCAGAACTCTAATCATCCTCTCCAGGTAGAGAATTTTGAGGAAGAATTTTTTTATTTTTCATCCAGAGAAAAGGGAATTATTTAAAAGCACTACTCAGACTTGTCTAGAGACCCTCTGCCCTCAATATTTTTTGTTTTTATTGGAATAAAGAGAGAAAGGAAAAATTAGGAACTTGTTAAAAGTATAATAGTGAGAATAAATCAAACCATCCCTACATATCACACACATTGGTGAGAAACTGATCCAATATAATCATTATCGACTGACAAATGAATCTAAAAAATAATATGTATATATGTGACGAATATGATTTATTCACTACCAAGGGGTAGCTTGCTTTGGCAATATAAATGGCCTTGGAAGAATATCCTGAGGGAAGTATACCAGTGAGAAAAAGACACGAATTGTGTTATTTCAACTAAATGTAAAGTCTAAAAAGCTGAGCTCATAGATGTGGAGACCAGAATAAAGTTCACCAAAAACTGGGGCATTTTGAGCAAAAGGAGAGCAAACACATACAACTCCATATATATAAAGAATAGTATCTGTAGTATGACTGTAGAGTTGGAAGATCATAGGATTTTGAGCATTATTTTTAGAAATAAATGACATGATCACCAATCTAATTTGATCTTTTAATTATATATTAATTATGACATCACATATATGAAAGCTGTTACTTATCATTTGAACCTAAATTTGTATTGAAAAGAAAATGTTTTATGGTAGTCTAGAAAGACTTTTCTTTTAACAGTTGCTTCGCTTAAGGACAACTCTAAAAGGCAGATACTTGTTATCTAGACACACTACTGATACATGTTCTGAAATAATCTTTTTGCCTGGTTTTTAAGCCAGCTCTCACTGTGTGTTTAGGATGACCTAAACCTCATGATTTTTTTAATTGAGTGTACTGAGTAGTTGATTATTGATGTGCACAACTGGGACAGGCTTACATTGAGTTTTTATTGCTTTTTTTTCCTTTCTACAATACATTTGCAAATTTAGTATCTTCTCCTGAGGTATTTTAGCTAACAAATTTTCTTATACATGATGTAATTACTTAATATTTTAAATTGTCCCCTTGATTCTATTCCATATAAGTGTCTCTAGAATTAACTAGAAAAATATATCCTGACCCATCTATGAAACATGTAGATATTGGAAACATACTACAGAAAAAAATAGGGTAATACCAACAACAAAAGAAGCAAAATCCCGGGTTAGTTGTAAAGTGATCAGTGTTCATACTTTATACTCATTAACATTCATATGATGATACCAGTTCAAGAATTATTAGTTTTTAATTATTAATCCACTGAAAATTTAAATAAATTAAACAGTCCTAGAATCAAGGCAAACAAAATTCTTTCAAGAGCAGAAAAGTCAAAGATATAAACTTTTGACATTGATGTTGGGGTAGCAGTGATCTATTAACACATACTGTGTATTCTACGCATGTTATGATATACAGTATCTGTGCATATATATATATATACATACAGTATATATGTGTACTTATAGGTACATATAGACTGTTTAGACAGAAGCATAAATATAAATGAAATGATTGAGTTAAATTACCATTGATTTATTAATAATCTATTAAAAGTTCAAATAACATTGAAGAAGAATCATCAGAAAAATAAAGTAAGCACACACATGAAAATACAACCTCTTTAAAAGAGCAAGCCGTGTAAAAATTAGATAGAGAAGATTTTGAACAAAGGCGTTTATTTCACTGTATTCTTGTTTACATTTTATTATAATTTTTACAAATATGCAAATACACTTTTTACTAATTTAACATGCTTCTGAAAGAAAAGAAAATGGATACAATTTGTAAAACATACATAACCAGCAGGAGAGGTAAAAAATACTTCAATGATTAAACAGTTCAGGTATTGTTCAGTTCCTGTTATCAAAAATATTGGATGGTATCAAGAAATAGTTCACATCATAAAACCCACCAAACCCAAGCATTTTGCTGATGCCAAGAAGTGTTTACTGGCAAGAAGCAGATATGGATATCTCCTCAGAGGCTCTGCAGGAGCCATATAGATACCGATGAGGATATTTACATCTAGACATCTGACTAAACACAGGGACACCAATGAAAGAGCTAGAGAAAGGAATAAAAGATCTGAAAGGTTTGCAACCTCATGGAAAGAACAACATCAGCAAGCAGCCAAGGCACTGAGGTGGAGAGGGTGATTTGGAATGGGCGTGCCTTCATGGAAGCAAGGTGAAGGGGAGGAGTGAAGGCAGCGGAAAGGGGGGAAGTGTATAACATTTGAAATATAAGTAGAGAAAATATCCAATAAAATTTAAAAAAGATTCATAATTAATCACCTGTCATCATATTAAAATATCTCAGGCATATTCTTTCTTAAATGGTATCTTACTCCCAAAAGCAAAAATTATTCTAATGTCTAACAACATAGGTTAGATTGCATGCTTCTAAATATTATTCCGATGAGAGCATGTAATATATTTTGTGATTCATTCATTTTTAAATTTGATTAAGCTCAAACTATTTATTCAGTTTGTTTGATATTGATGAATACTGATACAACTCTCGAGAGAGAGAGCATAAGTATTCCACGATTCACAGATCTTAAAAGTTCTTTCAATTAGCGTGCATATGGATTACAAATGAATATATAGCTGGGAAATTTGAGATTAGAAAACAGATAGCAAAGGAAACAACACTAAACTCCTAGAGATTTTGGATCAGAAAACTAAGAAAATAAGCAAAAATATTCCTGAAGATAGTCCATCTATTGACAATTATCAATTTTTTGAAGCAGTCAACTCTAGGAATAATGATCTAACTACTATGCTGTAATGTTTGAAAAATTATAACTCAGGAGCAAACAACAAGTCAATGAAGAATGAAAGCAGTCAACTTAGAGAGCTCACAGGCAGAGATTTTGAGTTCATAACATGTTCTCTACTTACACGGAGATGGTTTGCACCTGTTCAAAACAGACAGAAGAATCTTAGCCACGTGTATGCACTTCTTACAGTCACACACAGGATTTAAAAGCTTCTCAAATCTAAAGCAGGCTAAGGAAACTGTGGTTTTTTTTTTTTTAGAAACTTTCATTACATTTTATGAGAAAAATGTTCTCTCCCTTTAAACAAGAATCTAATGACACTCTCTCGTATCTGCTTGGTTTTTACCCCATAGACGATAGGGTTCATGGTGGGAGGCATAAGAAGATAGAGATTAGCCATAATAATATGTATGTGAGGAGGGATCGTATGCTGCCCAAAGCGGTGTGTAAAGAAGGTGAAAAAGGCTGGGACATAGGTGATCACAATAGCACAAATATGAGCAGTGCAGGTGCTAAATGCCTTCTGTCGAGCATCTGCTGATGACAGACTCACAACTGTTCGTAGGATCATAGTGTAGGAGACTGTGATGCACAGGATGTCAAAGCCCCCAATCAGGAGGGCAACCATTAGACCATAGATGGCATTGATATGAACATTGCCACAGGATATTTTAGCAACAGACATGTGGTCACAGTAGGTGTGGGGGATGACATTACCTTTGCAGTATGGCAGGCGCTTGGTGAGGAATATGAAGGGGATGACAAGAACCACGCCTCTAAGAAAAGTAAGCATTCCTGCCTTGGCAATGACCATATTAGTGAGGATAGTGGCATAGTGCAGAGGATAACAGATGGCCACATAGCGGTCCAGGGCCATGAGCATCAGTACCCCAGATTCCATGCCTGTGAAAGTGTGCACAAAGAACATTTGAGCCAAGCAAGCCTTAAAGTCAATCTCCTTAACATTAAACCACAATATGCAAAGAGTGTTGGGAAGGGTGCTGGTGCACATGAGCACATCTGTAAAGGAAAGAAGGGCAAGGAAAATGTACATAGGTCTGTGTAAGACCTCTTCAGAATAGATAAGATATATAAGTCCAAAGTTCCCTGTAAGAGCAACGCTGTACATGGTAAATAGTGGAAAGGAGACCCATAAATGAAATTTTTCCAAACCAGGGATGCCATTGAGGATGAATGAAGCTGGAGTCAGGCTGCTGACATTTAGAAGTGACATAATGAATGTTGGAAATTCATAGTAAAGCATCCCAGAATAGTCTCTGCAAAAGAAAAATACCTATAAAGATCACATGCTATATAACAAACATAATTTCATTCCCCATAATGGCTAATGTCTTTCTTGAGGGTCCATCTCTAACTGACTATATGTGTTCCACCAAGGTTTTCTGTGTGTGTGCATGCTGTTTGAATTCATGCGACTAGAGCTAGATGTTCAGAAGAAAAAATCTAGTCTCTGTCTCTGAGGTGCAACCATGTCACCTGTTCCACATACTGCATGCAGATGGTCTCTAATGGGGCAGCTAGATTGACAAAACATTTGCTCTTTTCCAAATATTACTTATCCACCTCATGATGCCCAGTCTGTACTGAAATAGTAGCAAACATCAGTGGTTCTTATGTAACTCACTTTCAAAGGCTTTATTTTGTAGTCCTTATGACAATGATTTTAGATACCTTCTAGCTTAAAACCCACTATGACTCATAGAAAAATTAAATAGCCCAGGATATATAAATCACCTATTTCTACCAACATATTCTTTAAATCAACACAAGCTCTCAAAAGTAAAAAAGAGACACTGTAAATAAGTAGTACCTGCCTATCCCCTACCAGAAAACCATCTACTTGGTGAACAGAAAAGGAGACAGAGGAGGAGCCACTAGAAATACAATGTAAACAGCCAACGTTTTCTCACAATAATGTTTTCCTCATAATAGCATCTCATCTAGTGGACCCTAGAGACAATTGCATAAGAATGAAGATGACTCACATCATAAGCAAAGCAACTGACATACCCATAACAACATGCTGTTATATTTTCTGTCTGAATCACAAAAAAACATAGAACCACATATTCCTATTTCTTTCAGGTCATGTAATCAAGCTAAGCTTTTGCATTTAAAATAGATATCATGCCTGTATATTCTGTGACAATACAGATTAGATATTAAGACCGATGTTCACAAAATAATTATACATAGAAATAGAGGAGGAATAATGCATGAAATAGCATATTCTTATGGAATGAAATAAAGTTATGGCCACAAAACTGAATCAGGTAGGCACCACAGGTAGCCATATTGACCAAGATGTGGGTATTGAAAGTAGTAAGAAAAGAACAAATAAAATCGTTGGAATGGTTATGGTTCCATGAAGAAGGCCATTGGGAGAAAACTAATAAAGTCTTTCATTCAAAATTATTAATTTTAAACTTAGAACACTTTTGGATAGTTGAAGGGACCCACATAAAACCCAGTAAAAGTCTATATTGTAATTTGAGGTTTGTAAAATTTATTTGCCTTCTCCTTGTATCATTTATTTAGTTTTGTGTAGTTTTTTTCAAAAATAAAGACTATTTAGATGAAGTCTAGAAACACTTTGAGTTGAAAAGTAATTCATGTACCATAACTACAGAATAGAAGCAGTTCGTTAAAAAGAAAGTTTAAGAAATTAAAAATTATGTAATGAGATTATAGCATTCTTTTCTTCCTATACTTGCCATAAGGTAAATATTTTTCTCTCATGACTTGTTGTTAGTTTTGTGTGCAGTTTTGCCAAGAGTTTCTTTTTAAAACACTCCCTGTTTGAGCTACATTATAGAAGTCAAAACTGAATTCTTAATTCAAAGTGAAAGTAAGAATGGTGCCTTTTCAAATATTAACAGATAAGTGTATCTGAAACAGATTACTCACCCTCCTTCTTTATCATAACCTGTACTTAAGTTTTTTCTTAATAAGAACATAAACTCAATGTAGAAATCGTACTCTAAGTAAGTAAGAAATACTTACTCTAAAAATTAGTGGTGTTCCTTAGGAAACCAAATATCCAAATGCTAAGTTTCATTCACATCTTTACCATTAAGGAAAGTAAGACCCATGCTGAGGCCATGAGAAGCAAGCAGCTGATAGAGCATGCTGTTCTCTTATTCTTTCTCCCACTCTCTGCCCTATTTTCCTCCACATGCATGTGTGTATATAAGTGTGTGTGTGCATGTGTGTGTGTGTGTGTGTGTGTGTGTGTGTGTGTGTGTGTGTGTGTGTGCAAGCACACATGAGAGAGGGGGAGCTCAGAGTGGATAGGAAAACTCAGCTGGTTCTTTTTCATTTTTATTATAACCTCCAAGGAAATTTCTATGTGTGAGTGTGTGTGGTCTAAGAATCAGCTATTTCTGTATGCTAGGGACACTAGAATCTGCTGGGATTTGAGCTACTGGGAATTTTCTGATGATAAAAATAGTTTGTCTTTTATCGTAGTTTAGAAATCCTGAGGTATTTATCTTTACTAAGTACAACATAGAAGAGAACTTTCTTTGCACATATTAGATGTTAATGTAATTCACAAAGTATTGACATTAAAATACATTTAAAATTAAAAACTCCATAATACAACTGAATGAGATATATGATGTACTTAATGTCCTTGATAAATTTGCTCATTAATAATAATTTTTGGTGGATTATTTGGGATAATTTGAATGTTCAGCATAATGGTGTCTATGAAAAAGAAAAAATTAGCCTCTCCCAATTTTAATGACCTTTTCTTACCTTTGTGGAAGTCTATCATCTCTCTGCTGTGAGATATTTTCCAGAGGTAGCAATAGTAGTTGCCTTTGTTATTCCCAACTTCATGTGATGATTTGGATAAGTACCCATAGTCTCAGGTATTTGAACACTTTGTTCCCAAGATATCACTCTGGAAAGAGGCTTTGGATGAAGTAAATTATAGAGAAGGGTGTGCTTTGAGAATAAAGGCTGATTCCAATGGGCTCTCTCTGTGTTTTGTGCTTGGATAAAGGATGGAAACTCAGCTTATCTTCTTGCTTTCAAATTTGCTGCCCGTTTCTATGCTTCCCTTTCATCCCTCTAGTAACATTAGCCAAAATAAATGATTTCTTCTATAAATTACTTTAATGCAGCAATAAAGAAATAACTATACAATTAAGTATAATGAGGCCTCCTGGAAGTACAAAAAAAAACAGGCTCTATTGGTCATATGATGAGTTTCACAACCAGGTTTTAAAATTATACTCATCTAATACATATCTTGTATGCAGAAGAAATTATTTTGGGAAAAGTCATGCAGGCATGCATGCTAGTTTATAATGTGCTTATAAATTTATTTAACTCATATTTTCAAGAATACCTATGTACACACCTAAAAATTTCTAGTTTCCATGTCCAGGACATGCATAACTCTATGCATCAACCTGTTGTATCTAACATCTTTTCTCCCTCTTCACCATTTCTCTTCCCAATTTTTCCATCTCCCTGTTTTCCACTGTGTGTCTCTGTGAGTATTGCATTCCTGTGAGAATAAGGGCACCTGAAGTTTTACAGCAGTATATAGAATTCCTTTGCAGATTTTTTTTTTCTGTGACTTACATGCTTGAGACAGTAAGTCACAGTGGACTGAGAATTCAACTGTTTGTCTATTCTGGCTGCCTAGCACACTCTAGTGATTTCTTCATTAGCACACTACTACCTCAGGTAAGCTCTGTCAGAGCAATGTCTAAATTTCTGTGTGTTGATGTATTCCTGCTTGACCCTCCTTTCTAGAATCATAACCTTCATCTCCTCCCAGTTACTACAAGCTATGTGGTTCCTATGAAATCTTAACACGAGTTTATTTCCTCTAGAGCATCTGTTCATTTGTTTTCACCAACTTTCTTCTGTTTCATGTTCCATTCTTCTTTTCACTTGTTAGTATAATTTATTTTTCCTGAGTTTTTGTGCTATGTTTTTTCTTTGCTTGACACAGCAAATTGGGCCTGTATATCTGTTCTTTTCGTTCACTGCAGTTACATGTTTGTACCTGATAAACAGGTTAAGAAAACTCTGAGAGATAGCCTCAGTCATCTAAAACTTCTAAAGGAATCTTTTTCAAAATTTCAGGAACTGCTGTATCTGCACTCTACTCCCCAGCCCACACATCTGTCTGCTTCCAAGGAAACCTGCTCCTACCTGGGACAACTAGTTGGGGCACCCACTTTCCAATCCCCTATCTACTAGGCTCCCAACAAGCCTAGCAGTTTTAATGCCTGCTTCATCCTATCTGAGCTCTACTTTTCAGCCCACACCTCTTTCTGTAATTGAGAATCTGCACTCTGCTCCCTATCCTACAACTCTGCCTGTCTCACAGGAGGTCTGATGCTACCCAAGACAATCAGTTCCAGAGGTCTCCTAGCTCTAGAGACTACCATGCCAGTCAAAACCATGGACAATCAGATTTATAAAGGCAAGCATAAGAACACAATCAACAAAGCCAGTGCAATATAACAGGATCAGAACCCAACTCTTCTACAACAGCAAGCCCAGGATAGCCTAACTCACCTGAAGAGCAAGACAATGACCTTGTATCTCTTTTTATGGGTATGATAAAGTCCTTTAATAAGAAAATAAATGAATCCCCTAAAATGGAGAAAAATACAATTAAACAGGTAGAGTCCATTAAAGAAGAAACAAATAAATCCCTTACAAACATAGGAAAATGTAATCAAACAGGTGAAGGAAATTAATAAAATTGTTCATGACCTGAACAATGACAAAAAAATCCATAAAAAAACACAAATGGAGACAACCTGGAAATAGAAAACTTAGAAAACAGAACAGGAATTACAGTCACAAGCATCACCAACTTAATAAAAGAGCTAGAAGAGAGGATCTCAGGCATAGAAGATACAATAGAAGAAACTGACCCAAAGGTCAAAGAAATTCTAAAAAGAGGTCACACTTTCATACAAGAAGGGGAATAGGGAAAGGGGTGAAGAACTCTGGGAGGGAGGACTTGGAGGGGGGCAACATCTACAATATAAATAAAATAATTAAAAATAGATAAATATTAACTAAAATAAAAGAAAATTGTTATTACACATAAAATGTTGCTGTCACAAACATCTAGTAAATTTAAGACACTATGACAAAATCAACCCTATAAATAATAGAAATAGAAGAGGGAGAAAATTTCCAGTTCAAAGTTTCAGAAAATATCTTTAATAAAACCATAAAAGGGGGAGTAAACTCTGGGATCTCTCAGAGTGCAGATAGCATGGTATACTCTGAGAATGGGTCTTTTTAGGCCCAGAGAGAGGGTAGGGTGACTACCATCAGGACTCAGCTAAGCTACCAGAACAGATTCACAAGTGCTCTCACACCTGAGGCCACAGAAACAGAACCATCAGATCTCACCACCTACCCACAAAAGGCAAAACACCCAGAAGCAATGTCCTTCCTAAGCCCACAGGGCTCAGCCCCACAGGAATGACAAGCTCCAGTGAGCTACAACAAGATCACCTATAATCACAGATAACAAGATGGCACGAGAACCTAAGCAATGAAAAACAAAACAACCTGGCAACATCAGAACCCAGCTCTCCCACCACAGCAAGCACTGGATTGCCAAACACACAAGAAAAACAAGACTCAGACTTGAAATCATGTTTCATGATGATGATAGAGATCTTGAAGAAGCACATAAATAACTCCCTTAAACAAATACAGGATAACCAGAAAAAAAAAAAAAAAAAAAAAAAAAAAAACACTCAGAACTACAGGAAAACATACCCAAACACATAAAAGAATTCAAAACAAAAATAGAAATAAAAAAGAAAACACAGAAAAAGAGACAACCCTGAAGAAGGGAAACAAAGAAAAATAAAATCAGGAGTCACAGATGCTAGTATCACCAACAGACTACAAGAGATGGAAGAGAGGATCTAAGAGGCTGAAGACAACATAGAAAACATAGCCAAGACAGTCAGAAATGATGCAAAAACAAAAAAACTCCTTACTCAAAATATCCAGGAGATCCAAGACAAAATGAGAAGACCAAACCTAAGGATAATAGGTGTAGAAGAGGGCAAAGAATATCATCTAAAATGCACATTAAAGTAAATATCTTCAACAAAACCATAGAAAAAAAATTTCCTGCCCTTATGAACGAGATGAACATGAACATACAGGATGCCTACAGAAAAACAGAAGAATTGGACCAGAAAAGAAACTCCTCCTGACACATAATAGTTAAAACACTGAAAATTCAAAATAAAGAAAGAATCATAAAACCTGTAAGGGTAAAAGGACAAGTAACATATAAAGCAGACCAATCAGAATTACATCAGACTTCTCAACAGAGACTATGAAACCTAGAAGATCCTGGAAAGACATCATACAAACCTTAAGAGAACCCAAATGCCAGCCCCAGTTACTATATACAAAAAAAAAAAAAAAAAAATCCTCTCAATCAACATACAAGAAGAATCCAAGATATTCCAGGACAAAACCAAATTTACAAAATATCTGTCCACACATCCAGCACTACAAAGGATGATAAATGAAAAAAATCCAACACGAAGAAGGAAACTATACCCAAGGAAAAACAAAAACATAACCATGCAAGAAAACCAAAAGAAGAAAACCACACAAACATAAGTCTACCTCTAATAATAAAAATAACAGGAAACAAAAATCACTGTTCCATAATTTCTCTTAACATCAATGGACTCAATTCCCCAATAAAAAGACATAGACTATCAGACTGGATATATAAAAGATATATAAAAGAGATCCAGCATTTTGCTGCATATAGGAAATACATCTCAAAACAAAGAAACACACTACCTGAGAGTAAAAGGCTGAGAAAAAACCTTCAAAGCAAATGGTCCCAGGAAACAAGCTGGGAGTATCTATTCTAATATCAAAAAAAAAAAAAAAAATAGATTTTCAACCAAAAGTTATAAAAACAATAAGAAAGGACACTTTTTACTCATCACAGGAAAAATCTACCAAGACTAACTTTCAATCTTTAACAACTATACTCCAAATACAAAAGCACCCACATTTATAAAATAAATCTTACTAAAGTTCAAAGCATATATTACACCACATACAAAATTAGGGGGAGACTTCAACACCCAACACTCATCAATGGACAGATCATGGAGACAGAAACTGAACAGAGAAAGCAAAACTAGGAGAGGTTATGAACCAACTGGAATTAACAGACATCTACAGGATATTTCATCCAAACCCAAAAGAATATACTTTCTTCTTAGCACCTCATGGCACCTTCTCCAAAATTGACCATATTCTCAGTCAGAAAACAGACCTCAACACATACAAGAAGATCAAAATTCGTCTATGCATCCTATCAGATCAGCATGAACTAAGGCTGGTCTTTAACACCAACAGAAACAGCAAAACCCCACATAACATAGAATCTGAACAATGATAGCTTGGTCAAGGAAGAAATAAAGAAATAAATCAAGGATTTTTTTAGAATTTAATGAAAATGACACCACTACATAGCCAAACTTGTGGGATGCAATGAAAGTAGTACTGAGAGAAAAATTCATAGCCCTGGGTGCCCCCAAAAAGAAAATGGAGAGAGCATACACTAGCAGCTTGACAGCACAGCTGAAAGATCTAGAACAAAAAGAAGCACATACACCCAAGAGGAGTAGATGGCAGGAAATAATCAAACTCAGAGCAGAAATCTACCAAATAAAGACAAAAGAAACCATACAAAGAATGAACAAAACCAAGAGCTGTTTCTTTGAGAAAATCAACAAGATCAATAAACCCATAGCCAGACTACTAGAGGGCCAAAAGAGAGTATCAAATTAACAAAATCAGAAATGAAAGAGGAGACGTAACAACTGAAACTGAGGAAATTCAAGAAATCATCAGATCCTACTACAAAAGCCTATATTCAACAAAACTGGAAAATCTGGAGGAAATGGATGAATTCCTAAACAGATACAAGATACCAAAATTAAATGAGGATCAGATAAACCATGTAAACAGTCCCATAACACCTAAAGAAATAGAAACAGTCATCCAAAGCCTCCTAACAAAAAAGGCCTAGTACCAGGTGGGTTTAGTGGAGAATTCTATCAGACTTTTATAGAAGACCTAATACCTATACTTAACTATTCCACAAAATAGAAACAGAAGGAATATCTAACTTGTTCTTGAAGCAACAGTTATCCTCATACCTGTAACAAAGACACTATAAAGAAAGAGAACTTCAGACCAGTTTCTCTCATGAACACCGATGCAAAAATACTCAATAAAATTCTTACAAACCGAATCAAAGAATACATCAAAATAATCACCCACCATGACCAAGTAGACTTTATGCCAGAGATGTAAGGATGGTTCAACATACTAAAATTCATCAAGTTAATCCACCATATAAACAAAGTCAAAGAAAAAAACATATAATCTCATTAGATGAAGAAAAAGCATTCGAAAAATTTCAACACTTCTTCATGATAAAAGTATTGGAAAGATCAGAAATCCAAGGCCCATCCCTTACCATAGTAAAAGCGTTATACATGGAACCAATAGCCAACATTGAACTAAATGGAGAGGAACTTGAAGAATTCCCATTAAAATCAGAGCCTAGACAAGGCTGCCCACTGTACCCTTAACTATTCAATATAATATTGGTAGTCCTGCCCAGAGCAATTAGACAACAAAAAGAAATCAAAAAATTCACATTGGAAAGGATGAAGTCAAAATATCACTATTTGCAGATGATATGATAGTATACAGAAGTGACCCCAGAAATTCCACCAAAGAACATTTACAACTAAAGTTGTAAAACACTAACCTTTTTGCACACTTTGAGAGACCTTTTGATCCAGTTGGGTATGTACTTGAAGATAGCAGTGTCTGGCATCAATGTAAGAAGAGGCTTTTGTTCCAGAGAGGGCATCTTTTCCCAATGTGGGGGAATGCCAGGGCAATGTGGTGGTGAGGGGCATCATAAGGGAGTGCAATTTTGTAAAGGAAACAGGAGGTGGAAGGTGGATGGGAGCAGGGAGGGGTAATGGGATAACTTCTCAAATGTAAATATAGAGTAGCTAATAAAAAATACCTAAGAATGATATACAGAGTTAAGAAATGTTACCAGGACTATATAATGGTACGTCATGGCAGAAATAGACAATCTTGACTTAGAACCACTGGAAATTTAACATAATTGAAAATGTATTGAAACTGAAAAAAAAAAAAAACTTAATGGTCCACTCCAGTTATGTAATTAACAGAAATAGAAACATTTGTCACCATTATGGAGTTTAATAAGGTTATATCAAAGGGCTCATCTACTTGTTGTTTAATAAGGGATTTGGCAGAGAATGCAAAAGATGAAAGTCTTCTAGAAGCCCCCAGTGTATTGATCACATTCATGAAGGTGAAGCGGTGGTCAATCTTCTTAAAACCACGGAGTGGGCATTATTTCGTTATGCATTTTGGAAAGACAACTAAGAAATAGTTACTTTGTTTGCATATTAAATGTAGTACAAGTTATTTCTAAGTACATTTAGACTATTATTTATCTCTTAGATGAATTCTAAATAATTTTATGCCACAATTAGTGAATTTATTGCAATTATTATATATTATGATAAAAGTAAAGTTTGTGACACTGAAGAAAAAGAAACCTGAGAGACATCAGGTTACCTCCCAACAAAGTCAGGGTGTATTACCACTCTCCAGTTTATTTCCCAACAGATCTCTATCCCCAGGTTTAAATCACACCCATGGCACTTCACTTCCTAACAACCACCAATCAGGAAGAAAGCAGAAGTTTCTGCTTTGAATCCCAGGTTCAGCCAATACTGTTAAAGGCCATAAATCCCCCACCCCCAATCAAATGTATACCAAGCTAGACAACCCTTACTTGCCTCAGTAAATGCTTTCAAAAATCCAGGCTCAAGGTTCCAACTTCCTGCTGTGACAGGGTTGCCAGGGAGCCCAAGCTGGAGCTTGAATAAAAACTCTAGTGCTATTGAATCACATCAGCTCCTTAGTGGTAATTTGTGGTTGATGAACATTTCAGCAGAGAGCCCAAGCACACAGCTAGGGTGAACAGCATATGTGACTTATCCATTCTGAGATAAGGCCAAGTTGCAGAGAGAGTGGAGAAAGGGACTGGGAGGGGCTCTGCCAGGGCAGTTTCCTTTTGTTCTATGAAAACTCACATCTTTCTGGAAAGAGAATTTTGATGGCAAGAAGAACTTGTAACACAAAAAATAACTAAAACTGGTCAGGAAACCTGTGATGTGGACACAAGCAATGGGTAACACTGGTGCCCAAGGACCTGACAGCCACATAGGACTATCCACTGTTCCAGAAAATACTACCAAGTTGAAGACAACATACATATATACAAACACAAACAACACTTACATTAACATCCTGTGGTTTATTAACTAAATGTTAAAAAACAAAAATATATAAAAGAAAAAAGAAAAATTTTTCACTGGAGTGCTCTGGGTCTGTCTCCAAAAGAGCTAGCAAAAAAAAAAAATAAAAATAAAAATAAATAAAAATAAAGAAATAAAAAAGAAAAAAGAAAAAAAAAACATTGTTTATCACTCAGTGATAAAGAAGGAGGCACATTGAGCTGTCTGCAGGATATGAGATGGAACTGCATATTATCCTACCAAGAGAACTGAGTCAGACTAACAAAGTACCATATATTCTATTATCCATTGCTCCTAGATTTTATACTGCTATATAAATGTATATGTGTGTGTTTGTATACACACACACACATTCACACACAATCTGAAATGAAGAAGATGTTTATGAGGACAGGGATATGAAGATGGGGTGAAAAGATTGGGAATCTCTGTGCCCAGTGTCAGCATTGAACTCACCAGGATACTGTGGAAACAATGTACCTGGTTTTATGTGGAGATTTTTGATCCACTCACACTTGAGCTTTGTAAAAGGAGAGAAGAAAGGATCTATTTTCATTCTTCTGCATTCTGACTGACAGTTGAGCCAACACCATTAGTTGAAAAGGCTGTCCTTTTCCCATTGAGAGTTTTCAGATCCTTTGTCAAAGATCAAGTGACCATATGTGTGAGAGTTCATTTCCAGATCTTCTATTTTGTTCCATTGCTTTACCTGCCTATCTCTGTACCAGTATCATGCCATTTTTTTTTTAACACAATTGATTTGTAATATAGCTTGAGGTCAGGGATGGTTGTTCCCACAGAAGTTGTCTTGTTGTTAAGAATAGATTTTGATGTTCTAGAAGTTTTTTTTGTTGTTGTTTTATTGGGTTTTTTTTTTTTGTTTTTTTTTTTTTTTTTTTTTTTTTGTTATTACAAATGAATTTGCAAATTGCTCTTTCCAACTCTATGCAGAATTGAGTTGAAATTTTGATGGGAATTGCATTGAATCTGTAGATTGCTTTTGGTAAAATTGCCAATTTTACTATGTTGATAGTTCCAATCCATGTGCATGGGAGATCTTTCCATCTTCTGAGATCTTTATTTTCCTTCTTCAGAGATTTGAAGTTCTTGTCATACAGCTTAGTTAGGATCTGTCATAGTAAGGGGTTTAATTGCTGTGAACATACACCATGACCAATGCAAGTCCTATAAAGACAACATTTAATTGGAGCTGGCTTACAGGTTCAGAGATTCAGTCCATTTTCATCAAGGTGAAAGCACAACAGCATGTAGGCAGGCATGGTGAAGGAAGAGCTGAGAGTTCTTCATCTTCATCTGAAGGAAACCAGCAACAAACTAATCATCCCAGCAGCTAGGAGGAGTGTATGCAAGCCCACCCCCAGAGTGACACACTACCTCCAACAAAGTTGAATCTTCTAATAATGTCAAACCCTAGGCCAAGCATATGCTAGCCATAACATTACACTCCCTAGTCCCCATAGGCTTTGTCAAACACATGAGTCTATGGGGGCCATACCTAAACATAGCATAATAAAAAGTACATTTAGTCCGACTTCCAAAGTCCCCATAGTCTGTAGCAGTATCAACAATGTTAAAAGTCCAAAGTTCAAAGTCTCTTCTGAGATCCATCCAATCACTTAACTGTATTCCTGGAATTAAGTCAGGCAACCAGCTGGGCAAACTCCAAATTCTGCCATCTCCATGTCTGATGCCATAGCAGTCTTCAGATTTTCAACTCCTTTCTCATCTTTGTTGGGGGCAACAGACTTCTTTCTCCTGGGCTGGTTCCACTCCCTGTTAGCAGCTTTTCTTGGTAGGTATCCAGCAGCTCTGGCATCTTTAACATCTTTGGTTCTCCAAGGCAACTTCAATGTTACAGCTTTTCATTTCAATGCAATGTCTGGGATCCGCACATGACCTTCTGGGCTCCTCCAAGGGCTGGCTTCACTTCTCCATCTCTGCCCTTTGTAGCACTTCAAGCTGAAGTTGATCCACTACACCTTTGCTGCTGTCCTTGGTGATCATCCCGTGGTACTGGCATCTCAAATATACTGAGGTCTTCCATTGCAACTAGGCTTCACCAATAGCCTCTCATAGGTTCCCTTCCTGGTGCCAAGCCTTATATTCTTTGCATGACCCATTCAATCCTAGATTGTCAACAACAACTGAGGCTGAACCTTCACCAATGGCCTTCCACAGCCTCTCACAATGCAGAGTCCCAGCTGTTCTCCATGACATTTTCATGCCTCCAAGACCAGTACCACTTGGGTGACTCTTACACATTACCAAGTACAGCTGCAGCATGAGGTACAACCTTAGCTGTCTCTGGAACACAGGTTTTTTTTTTTTTTTTTTTTTTTTTTTTTTTTTTTTTTTTTTTTTTTTGTCCTCTCAGAAAACACTTCCCAGAAGATTTCACCTCAGTGATGCTGGTCTCTTCTTAATCACCACTAATTTCTGAGCTACAGCTGACCAGCATTAATTGCCCCAGTAATCTTCTCCTCTAAAATATAAGGACAGAGCCACATGGCCTAAGCAGCCAAGTGCTGCTGCTTGCAGGAGCTGGAACATGCCCCTCCCCCCCCCCCAATTCTATTACATTATCACTAAATTATTCTTTTCTAACTCCTTCACTGCCTAAACTTCCCTGTCTTGGAGCTTGTCTGTAGATTGACCTTGAATTTAAAGACCTGAATGTCAGTCTCCTGGGATTAAAGGTGTGTACCACCACACCTGAATTTAAGCTTTTCTTTATCTAGAACTGGCTCTGTTCTAGGCTGGCCTTGAATTTAGACATATGCTTGTCTTTGACTACTGGGATTAAAGGTTTGTACTAAATTGCCAGGAGGTAATTTAGCTGGATGGGATACTGCCCCAAAGTCCTTACATCCTTTAATTCAATTTAATATTCTTGAACACAGAATTTAGTTCCATTTCACTTCCTGGTGTCCTTTTAATTCTCAAACCATATATTTTGTATCTTTCCTTACTCAACTTGCTCCTTTTCATTAAGAAGCTCTTTATAAGGGTGAGCTTCAGTAACCACACAACAGAATTTACACCAGGATGTTTTGAGACTTTCTTTTTCAAAGCAATTAATCTAAATCTCTTCATTTTAAACTCAGGCAGACTCTTTGAACAAAGGCAAAAAGCAGCAATGTTCTTCACCAAAATACTACAAAAACAGTCTCACATACTGAAATTCTACACTGAAACTGCTTGATCCAAGTCAGTATATTTCAAATCACTCTTAGTAGCAAAGTCTTCTCTATTCTTACTAGTTTAGCCCATTAAGCCCCATTTAAAGCCTTCTACATCTTTCCAAATTCAAAGTCCCAAAATCCACATTCTTCCAAACAAAAGCATGGCCAGACCTATCACAGCAACACCCCAGTTCCTGGTACCAACTCTTGTCTTAGGGTTTTATTGCTGTGAACAGACACCATGACCAAGACAAGTCTTATAAGGACAACATTTAATTGGAGCTGGCTTACTGGTTCAAAGGTTCAGTCCATTGTCATCAAGGTAAGAGTATGACAGCATCTAGGCAGGCATGGTTCAGGAAAAGCTGAGAGTTCTAGATCTTCATATGAAGAAAACCAGGAAAAAAACTAATCATCCTCAGCAAGCTAGGAAGAGTGTCCCCAAGCACACACCAGAGTGACACACTACCTCCAAAATGGCCAGAACTTCTAATAATACCACTACCTAAGCCAAGCATATGCAAACCATAACAGGGTCACACCAAGGTATTTCATATTGTTTTCAACTGTTGAGAAGGATATCTTTTCCCTAATTTCTTCTCAGCATGTTTTTCCTTTGAATAGAGGAAGGCTACGGACTTGTCTGAGTTAATTGTATATCCAGGCACATTGCTGAAGTTGTTTATCAGCTGTAAAACTTCTCTGTAGGAATTTTAGGGGTCACTTAAGTATACTATCATGTCTTCTGCAAATAGTGATATTTTTCTTCTTCCTATCTGATTTGTATGCCTTTTATTTTCTTTTCATGTCTAATTGCTCTGGCCAGGACTTCCAGTACTATGTTGAATAGGTAGGGGAGAGTGGGCAGCCTTGTCTAGTTACTGATTTTAGTGAGATTGCTTGGGAATTATTCTATACTTGGGGGTCACCAAAACATTAGGAAGTGAATTAAGTGTCCACTAACCATTAAAGGATGGTTGACACCACGGTTCTAGGACCATTAAGAAAGGTATTAAACTGGAGAAATACATTTCAAAACTGACAACAATTACATAGCAGTAAGGGAGTCTTTTTTCCCCCTGAGGAAATGAAATCCAACAAAATGGTCATAATTTGACAAAGAGGACAAAACCATCAGGAATGAAGGTATGGGCCAATCCTCTAGGAAAACAGCCAAGACCTTCTGAGGTGCTTGTAGAGGGTAAAGGAAATACAGAATGGGTAGTAGAGGAAGGTAGTTATAAATACCAGCTAAGGCCCCATAACCAGTTACAGAAAAGAGGATTATAAAGTAATATGAATGTTCCTGTCTTATTTTGTTAAGAACACATTTCTAACATCAATTGGTATAAAAGTTGAGACACTAAAAGAAAGTTCCTAAGGGACATTGCCCTATTGTAATTTACAAATACTTTTTTTCAATTGTTTCATATGAACATGAGATATTATTTGTGTCAAGTTGACAAGAAGTGGATTGTATTGGCTATTTCTGGTTGTCAATTTGACCATATCTTGAATGAACCACAATTCAGAATTGGGAGCCCCACCCTTGATCTTAATCTTGATACATAGAGGCTAAGAACCTTACGAAACTAAGTCAAGGCAATCACTGAGCTCAAGATCATCTGGGACAAGCAAGTCCCAGATCCAGGTGTGATGACACACACCTTTATTCTGGCACACACCTTCTGTTGGAGACCTATATAAGGACATTGGAACAAGGAAGGCTCTCTCAGACTGCCTGCCTTCTGGGACTTTGCCTACCTGCCTTGTGAGGCTCTGCTGCTAACCCTGTGGAACTGAGCATCTGCTAGATTCTTGGACAACACATCTGCTGTCAGACATTTGTAAGGGATTAGATTACAAACTGTAAGTCACCAATAAATACTTCCTTGCTATACAGAGATTATTCATAAGTTCTGGGACACTAGAGAACCCTGACTAATACAGGTCCCAAGTACTTCTTGACCCTGCTATGGACCCAGCATCACAAATTCTGCTAATGGGATGAAAATTCTACCTCTTCGTAGAGGAAGAGGGAGCACCACTCTGGATGATATACAGAGTTGATAATTTATGCAATGAAAACTGCTTACTGAGCTCACAATGATTCCTGTTTACAAAAACTCTAGTTTTGTGTTTGACCACCCTGACCTGTACATCTCAACCTCTCTGGGGATGAATGACACTTTCACAAGTGTTGCATATAACTTATAATGCTTATCAGATAGTAACCTTACAATGCAAACACTGTAGCAAAGTTACAGTAAAAGAGAAGTGTGGGAATAATTTTAGTCTTGTGGATCACCACAACATTAGGAAGTGAATTACCTGTCCAGATAGCATTA
This sequence comes from Micromys minutus, assembly GCF_963924665.1. Classification (NCBI taxonomy): domain Eukaryota; kingdom Metazoa; phylum Chordata; class Mammalia; order Rodentia; family Muridae; genus Micromys; species Micromys minutus. Next base: position 90,797,828 of record NC_137971.1, on the reverse strand, counting down.
AAGCATGGCTGACACCATGGCTCTAGGACCATTAGGAAAGGTTTTGAAGTGGAGAAATACATTTCAAAACCAACAACAGTTACATAGCAGTGTTCAGAACATCCATGAAGAACTGATTAGACATGATGTGCAGAAGAGGACAAACAGAGAGAATGACATCCAATCTGAACGGCCTTGGGTGTCTGTGATTAGACCATACCCATCATCAGTTGGCTCAACAGGAAGGACACAGGCTTAAATTTTTTTTTACAATGTGTGTAATGCTAGAATTTGGCAATCTGCAGAACTAGCCACTTAAACCCAAATCTCTCACACTTGCTTAGCAGAGTACCCCACTTTACCCTGTCTTGTAAATGAGCAATGAGTAAAAACTTAGGTTTATAATATTAATCCAATATGTCAATATAATGGAATGGACAGCATAGCTTAGACACTGTACAATCTTAGGAACTTGAATGTGCCTCCAAAATGCAAAACCTGGAGCATTAATGGATAATTTATTACAAAACTTCATTACAAAATGGATTAGGTTTAACTGTTTTTATGGAGATACAAATCTCAAACAAATTTTGTTCTGATATTGTTTATTTTGTATGTGGTTCATGTGTCTGTATTGTGTGTGTGTGTATGAGTGTGTATGTGTGTGTGTTAGGGTTTGACTGTGTGTGTGTGTGTGTGTGTGTGTGTGTGTGTGTGTGTGTGTGTGTGTGTGTAAATGTGTGTTTGTTTGTGTAGGAGACTGAGGAATTTAATCCAAAAAAAAAAAAAAAAAAAAAAAAGAATCATGTGTTGAATCCATTACAGAGTGATTCCACATCAAAGTCAGTGTGGACCTTGAGCAATGTTTTCTCAAAAACACAAAGGAAAGGGTAATTTGCCTGGTTTAATCCACCTAGAGGTAAACTTTTTACTCCAGTAAGATTGAATCCTCAAGATAAAATTAACTGGGTGATCCAACATCCTCCAGATACTTACAGGATCAGTGCTGCTTTATAGATACCACACCCAACTTCCTAGTGGTATGTCAGGGATTGGCAACTGTGAGAAGGATTGTAGGCATGGCCACGGGTCAAAACTATATTAGGCTGAAACTTGGGCATGGTTCTCGAATGCAAAAATTTTCTGGTGGGAAAGATTTCCTTTGCTCCCTCAAAAGATGGCAGCAGTGTATTCCAAGAGAGCCTTTTGGAAACATGCTGGCTTTGACCTCCTTCACTTGAGGTCAGTCTCTCTGTAAGGTCTTTATTTCTTGTGTGTTCGCCACCCGTGCTGTTGCCCCTAAAATCCATTTATAATCCCATCATGAGGGAATCCAGCTTTGTTGTTTCCTGCTGCCTTATACCTGCCTGAGGATGAATCTAGGGTGCTGGGACAGCCTTGTGGAGACATCCGGGATGATCTGCTCTTCTAAGAAGTGGACTCTCATCTTAATGCCTTTAGAGTTTACATGATTAGTGCCAGAATAGTGTACTTCCCCTCCCCCAGGGACAGAAAAGGGATCATCAGATGCAATCACATAGGGCATTTTATTCAAGCTAGCTGGGCTAGCTCTGAGAGCCAGTGTCCAGGAAGAAGGTTTTGGTGATGATAAGCACTCAGTCACAGCAAGGCTTCAAAGAGGGCAGGAAGCTGAGTGGAGGGGTGAGTGTGCAATCATCTAATCGGGAATTTTTTATGGACTTTATCAGACATGTCTGGTCCTGAAAATCACATCATATACTTAATGATTGCTTCCAACGAATTAGGAAGTTGATAGTGACGGGGTGGACTTGTAACCTGGTGGTGCAGATATGTTGGGCTAATAACTTGGAGACACTTCTCTTATTGGTGGCCTAAGGTGGAGACTGGATTCTGGCTCAGGTTTTGTTGAGGGTGAAACTTGGAAAGTAAGGATAAGTGCCATAAGTGCTGAGCTGTTGTATTCCTGAGTTCAAAGGCAGTTCATGTTCTCCAAAATGGAGTCTGATCTTAAAAGATTTAGCCTGGGACATGTCTTCTATGAAATCTGTTCACTCTAAAGACTTTTTGTGTTCTGGTCCTGTAGCACATCCAGCCCTGTGGTTTCCTACTGTCCTAGAACTGCCTCTGGGTGAAGCTCCGTCAGTGGAGGAGATGTCTGCCAATGGCATGCCCAGTATGACTTGGGAGAGGCTACAAAGACCAGGAGCCGGGCTCCAGAACACAGGCAACAGCTGCTACTTGAATGCGGCCCTGCAGTGTTTGACACACATGCCACCTCTTGCTGACTACATGCTGTCCCAAGAGCACTCTCAGAGCTGTTGTTTCCCGGAAGACTGTAAGATGTGTTCTATGGAGGCTCATGTGACCCAGAGTCTCCTCCACTCCCACTCGGGGGACGTCATTAAGCCCTCCCAGATATTGACCTCTTCCTTCCACAAGTACCAGCAGGAAGATGCCCATGAGTTTCTGATGTTCACCTTGAATACCATGCACGAAGCCTGTCTTCGGGCAGACGACCAGGCAGAAGTCCCTGCTCAGGACAGCTCCCCGATTCATGACATCTTTGGAGGCTGCTGGAGGTCTCAGATGAAGTGTCTCCACTGCCAGGTCTCCTCATACTCCTATGATCTCTTCCTGGATATCTTCCTGGATATCAGCTCGGCTCAGAGTGTGGAGCAGGCCTTGGAAGACTTAGTGGAGGTAGAAGAGATGCGTGGGAACAACGCCTACTACTGTGAAAGGTGTCGAGAGAAGAGGCCAGCTTCCAAGACCCTGAAGATTCATCGTGCCTCAAAAGTTCTCCTGCTAGTTTTAAATCGCTTCTCGGGTTTTCTGGGAAACAAGTTGAACAGCAAAGTAAGCTACCCGGAGTTCCTTGACCTGCAGCCATACCTGTCTCAGCCTGCTGGACGATCTTTGCTTTATGCCCTCTCTGCGGTCCTGGTCCATGATGGTTCGACTTGTCTCAGTGGACATTATTTCTGTCGTGTCAAAGCCGGTGATGGGCACTGGTATAAGATGGATGACTCTCAGGTCACCAGGTGTGATGCCACTTCTGTCCTGAGTGAGCCTGCCTATGTGCTCTTCTATGTCCAGCAGACTGACATCAAAAACTTCAGTGTCGACATGCAGGAGGGCAGAGTACATGAGGTTCTTGGCCCCGAATATCCCTTGAAGAAATTCAGTAAGAAACAGCACAAGAGAAGCACTTGCCCTGAAGCTGGAGCAAAGCACCAAGAGAACAGGGAGAATACTGCAGCCAAAGAAACCTCCTTAGGGGAAGGCAAAGTGCTTAAGAAACAAAACCGCCTAGAAGTTATGCAGAACCTCAGAAACACAGACCGAGATCAGACATTCACTGCGACCATGATTCACCAGCCCGGTTACACAGGAAACTGGGGCAGGAATGCTGCAGACAAGGAGAATCAACCCTGGAACAATCCTGACAGGCTCCTCACTGCTCAGATTCCCATGAACACTGGGCAACTCTGTAGTCAGGGAGGTAGGAAAAGATCGAAGAAGAGGAAGAACAAGATGAAGCAGGGGCAGAGGCTTCTGCTGATTTACTAGCGCTCAGCTGCTCGCTTACTAGGATACTGTGGGAACACTGACACCCGAGTCCACCAGGAACAAGAGATTTGGACCGATGTTCCAGGCAGGAAAAAACCCTTCAGGTGGGGTCCTCCTTTCCTCTGCCCTTGCCTGTCTTGTTGACTCTCTAAGAGTGATCTTTTGGATTTGGAAAACAATTGCTCAGGGTGTTGGTTCAGCTTAATTTCACAAAAGCTGGATTCCTGGGGGAGGTTATCATACCAGATCCTGCAACACATGGAATGTGTGCTGTACTGAGACTAAATCTCTCGACCTGGACCTCTCCATGTTTGGAATTTTCACTCAGCCAACAAGTTGCTGGACAGACTGACTCTTATAACTTCTTTTCTGGACAATGCCAAGTACACACTGTAATGGTGTTCCTTTTCTATGTATGTGATCTGTTGTTCTTTGACTGAATAAAATTTGTTCCTTAACAGTCTTTGTCATCTTCATTATGTTTGTAGTATGAATTTTTAGGATAAATATAAATCAAAATATTTGTCACTTGGAAGAGTGTTCTGAACCTCTGAGGGACACTGGACTTGGAGGTCATCACATACAAGTATTTTTGGGTATTTTGTTTGTTTCTTTATTTATTTTTGGTTGTTGGGTCTTGGTTTTTATATTGGATAGATCATGTTTTTACATTTCAAATGTTATCCTCTTCCCCACAGTCCCACACCCCAGTCCCTTCTTCAGTGAAGAGGCTCATACTCCCTCCTAGCCAGTTGCAACCCATCACCCTGACTTTTCCCAACAGTGAGCACAGGGACCTAAGTAGAAAAGCTAGAAAAAAATAATGAGAGAGTCCATGGTGTTGACAACCCCATAGAAAAAACAAAAATATCAACAACCTAACTCCACCCCTACCCCAGAGCTCCCAGAAATTAAAATCCATAAGATTTGAAATGAGAATTCTTTGGTCCCAGGACGTTATACCTCACCTATGTTTGCTGTGAGGTCATTGGCTCCTCTGTAATCCTGACTGCTAGACTCCTTCCAAGGTTCTGGGTGTGAGACTGAAGGAGAAAGGTCAACTATCCTCACCTGTGGCACCAGTAAATTAGTTGTTCATCAAAGACTAATGGAAAAGGCTGAGGTACAACTGCAGAGGCACTGACTGCCAACTGTCTGAGCTCTAATCTCTGCCAAAACTCCATCTGCCTCAGTGTGCCTTTTGATCACAAGGGCCCCAAGTACTTCTTGACCCTGCTATGGACCTGGCATCACAAATTCTGCTAATGGGATGACAATGTTGCCCTTTCCTAGAGGAAGAGGGAGCACCACTCTGAACGATATACAGAGTTGATGAATGAATAATGCTTACTGAGCTCACATGGGTTACTGGTTTCAGAATCTCTAGTTTGGTGTTTGAGGACCTAGACCTGCTTCTTAAAAGATACAAATTTAAGCAAATTTTGTTCCAATGTTGGTTATTTTCCTTGTGGTTAGTGTATGTGTTTGTGTGTGTTTGTGTGTGTTTCTGTGTGAGTTTGTGTGTTTCATTGAAGAAATGAAACCAAGTTTATGTTCATGATTTGAAGCCATCACTGTATGAAACAAATTTAAAGGTCATTGGGGACCATATGGTTGCAAAAAGAGGCTTGTCAACCTTCAAAAGACCACCAAAGTGATGATTCTAATGCAATTGCATTGGAGTTTCGTTATTCAATATAGATCTTGAGCTATACCACCATGTCTCCCACTAGAGAACAGGAGGGGTCAGCCCCGACCTTAATTTCAGGCCTATATTATTAGAGACAAGAACAGGGAATCTATCTTTTCACACATTTTATCGTGAGATAATATGGACTTTAACAGTTTTCTTGTGTTGAGAGCCAAATCATAAACTCAACTTCTGGTTTTTGTTTTTATTGTTTTTATGTTCATTGTTTGTTTGTTTCTTGGTGGTTGTTAAAAAGACAAGAGCCAGGGGCTAGATTTTTACCAATGGGATGCAGATTTGTTGGGGTATAACCCGGAAACTAGTGCTAAACCTAGTTCTTATTTGGAGATAACCTGGTAACTAGTGCTAAGTACTGGCCTATTAGTTAACTCCAGTTCAATTTTAGGTCAGTTTCTTCACCTCACAGATCATATGAAGCTCAAAAAAAGAAAGACCAAAAAGTCAAAGCCTCAGTCGTTCATAGGAAAAAAAAAAAAAAGAACAAACAAACAAACAGCATCAACAAGTGTATAGCACCCTCTCAGAGTGGGATAAACCTAGGACTTAAATCATTAATAACTCAAGAGCTAACATGATAGCCTTGTGGCAATTTTTGGTATTTAAATTTTATTATGTTTAATCTATACACACCAAGAAAACTTTGACTATTTCCATGGTACGTTTTATTTTATATGTAGTTTATGCTCATTGTAAATAGTAAGATTTCAATGCATACTAACTAACCTTCAAAAAATCAATTACTGACAAAAATATATTAATATAGTTTTATGCCAAAATGGTTTTAAAAATCTGTAAATTTATCTCTTTTTAAAATAATGTTGTAAGAAAAATAAAATAAATTTACATTAAAGTAAAAAAAAATTAAAAAGAAGGTTTTCTCAGAAACAAATGATTTGGAGATCTAGGGACACGGGCCTGGTGAGAAGGCTCTGGCTTTAACATGAAAAACAAAATGCACTATTGGGACAATTGGTGCTGATTAGCTGGAACTAAGAAATTAGTGGTAATTAAGAAGAGACCAGCATACTTGAAGTGATATCTTCTGGGAAGTTTTCTCTGAGAGCGCAAAGAAGCTACATTCCAGTGGTAGCCAAGGTTGTAACTACTGCTGCAGGTGTACTTAGTAATGTGTAAGAGACACCCAGGTGGTTCTCATTTTGAAGACATGAAGGGGTCAGGCTGAGTCTTGGAACTGTGAGAAGCCATGGAAGACCATTTGGTAATGTGCAGCTCAGTTACAGTGGAATAATGGAATGTCTTCTAAGGAATGATGCTAACATGGTTTGGAGCCAGCCCAGGAGAAAGAAGGTTGTTACAGTCAACAAATATGAAAAAAAGAGGTGGCATCTGCAGACCACTTTGACATCAGATATATAAATTCGGAGTTTGGAGTTTGCCCAGTTGGTTTCCTGACTTGCTTTGAAGATTACAATTAAGTGACTGAATGAGCACAAAAGAGACTTTTAACATTAATGAGACTGCTATAGACTATTGCAGGATTGAAGATGGACTAAATGTACTTTGCATTATGCTATGTTTATGAATGGTCTCCATAGACTCATATGTTTGAAAAAGCCTATGAGAGACAGAATAGATTATGATGGTGTGTATATGCTTGGAACAAGGAGTGGCACTATTAGAAGGTATGCCCCTGTTAGAGTAAGTGGGGCCTTGTTTTAGTAAGTGTGTCACTGTGTGTGAGGAGGGGCTTTAAGACCTTTATTTTAGCTACCAAGAAGCCAGTATTCTGCTAGGATCCTTCAGATGACAATGTAGAACTCTCATCTCCTCCTGTACCATGCCTGCCTGGATGCTGCCACATTCCCACCTTAATAATGATGGACTGAACCTCTGAATCTGTAAGCCAGTCTCAATTAATTGTTGTCGTTATAAGAATTTCCTTGGTTATGGTGTCTGTTTATATTACAAAAACCTTAACTTACTCACAGAACAAGCCAGGCTCAGGTTTTGAGACCGCACTTCATAATGATCTCTGGTCATATCAGTATTTTCTACTACGTATACATTCCTGCTTTGATCATTTTGAACACGAATATTGGTTTTTGTAATTTCCAGTCCTTTTCAAGTCTTCCACCTCCTGTGTTGTTCTCCTCATATTGGCCAGTTCATTACTGTGTGGGTTTGTATAACGGTGGCACTCCTAGTCTAAGATATATGAAGGCATAGGCATCAGGGAGTGGCACTACTTACACAGGATTAGAAGCTCTGGTCTTTTTGGAAAAAGTGTGTCACTGGGGGAGGGCTTGCAGGTTCCAATAGCCCAAACCAGACTCAGAGTTGTAATCCTCCTCACAGAAATTGAGCAGCAACTAAAGCAGTGACCACATACTTTTCTAGAAATCACTTTCCTCTTGTACCATATTTTGATTTATAGTGGTTGAAAGGACTAATCACCCTTAAAGTAAGAAATTCACCCCGTGATTCCGTTTGAAGTACCTATGTGTCAGGGTTAAATATTCTTTGAGAAGATATAGAAACAGGGTCACAGTAGAATAGACATCAGTGGGGCACACAATCTTATTCAGTCCTTAAATTTAATTTAACTGATTATTTTGTTTTCTTTTGGTTCATAAAATCAAAACCAACAGATTGGAGGGGAGGCCAAGTCAAGCAGAACACAGATCAAGGTCAATATGGACTACAAGAGATCATGTCTCAAAAGAAAGGGAAAGGCGGGGTTTATTTATATACCTAACTTCTCTCCTTGGACTTGAGGCAGGAAAGAAAGTGAAATTTGAAAGGAAGTGAATTTTGAGCATTCAAGTTGTCCAATTTGTGACCTGACAATTTTCTAGGTATCCCTTCCTTCTAAAATCATGATTTCCATGCATCCCAGGTTCTACTAAATCTGTGCAGATTCCTGTATGAAAACTCACAGTTTGTTATATCACACCTTTACACTTAGGAACCATCAACTATTGAAAAAGAAACAGAGTATGTCTCCCATCCTTCCTTCCCTCCTCTGTCTACACGCACATCATTTTCCCACTCACCCTGCCCCTCTCTCCTGTACTTCCCTTTCCCTCTGCCACTTCCACTGCCTTTCCTTTGCCATCCCTCTCTTCATCCTCTTTGCTTGCATCTTTATCTCCATCACCTCACATTCCTCTCCACCTCTCTTTGTCTCTCATCCTTACCCAGCTTTACATCCTCTGCCACCACACCTCCTCACTCTCCTTGTTCCTGCCTGCCCTCCCCAAACAGGGTCTCACTGAATGTTCCTGCCTAGCCTGGAGCTGTTTACCTATAACAGACTGGCCTGGAACAGACATAAATATTTCTCCCTCTGTTGTTGACTGTGTATTGGAAAGGATGGTAGAGTTAAATTTTGGGAGAAATTTAACTTCCCCTCTGCAACCCCCATCCCTTTCCCCCTCCACTCTTGTATATCACAAACATGAGCATGTTTTATCTGAAAATACATACCTTTGCCGTGGTTAACATGTATGTGTAAACTACAAAGCTTTAGCAACCCTTTGGCCAAGTGGTAAAGATCTACAGTGTAGAGTATAGAGATAATAAAAACTTATATGATTAAACAAGGAGGGTGAAACAAGTATGTACTGGACAATCTATTTAAGACAAAAATGCCCTCCTGACAGGAAGGTTGCCCCTGTGTCTTGTGCCCCAAGTCCCACCGGCAGGATTCTTCTGTGAACAACCTTTATTGTACAGTACTGTGAGCAGGGAACCACGTGGAAGGAAAATGCACTGCTTATATATGCCCAGAAGACTAGTGTCTCTACCTGATTGGTGTGCCCTCCAGTAACTCATTAGCATGCGGGCTGTGGTGTCTCTGGTACATGCCCACTATGTCTCTCGGGCTGGGCAACAGCTCTGTTTGCTGAGTCATCAGCGGGAAGCAGGCACCATCTTTGGGTGTGGCACAAACAGCTCTCAACACCCCTGGGCACTTTTTCCAACACCCTGAAGTCTAGTTCAAAAACAGAGTTTTGTCCCACAGTCCTTCATCTGAAGCCGTCTATGACAGAAGTGAACCTCTTGTGTGGTAGGTTTACACATCCTTTCTTTAGTTTACTTGCTTTTATATTTCTATTACAATGAAAACAGAAGCTTGAGACAACAATGGAAATGAGTGTCCATCCAGGTTAATTGTCTCCATATAGATCCAACTTAAGAGTTGCTTTGCATATACCACTTCTACTTTGTTTGAGGCAATTAGACACTTGCAGGAGATGGGCTTTTATAGCACCAGGTTAGTGGGCATAGCCACAGTATAAACTATAAAACTGTGAGCATATGAGAATCAGAGATTTTTTTTTTTTTTTTTTTGAGGGTATAGTTACTTCATTAATGTGCTTGATCAAATACGGCAAATGGTAGGACTTCTTTCTATTAGTAAAATATTATTGAAACATAATTTTTTAGAGCACATTGTAGGTTCAAGTTTTTTTTTCTTAAAAATAGATTTTTATTTTATACAATATATTCTGACAATTTCCCTACCCTCTACACTTCTAATTTCCCCTCCTCTCTCCTCTCTTCTCTCTACTTCCAATCTACTTTTTCTACACTTCTCTTCAGAAAAGGACTGGATACCATGAAATAATACCTAAACATGAAAAAAAAACAAAACAAACAAAAAAAAATAAAATAAGATAGGGCAAAATCCCTCCTTTGAAGAATGGATAAGGCAATCCAATAGATGGAAAGGAGTTACAAGAGCAGACAAAAGAATTAAATACACACCAATTGCACTGTTAGGAGTCCATAAAATCGCCAAGCTAACAGCTGTAACACCAACCAATCACTACCAAAAAGCAGACCTCATCAAGTCTCTGCCAGAACCTGTATTTTCTTTTTTTTTAAACTTTATTTTAAAAACAAAGATAAATGTACAGATTTTTAAGCATTTTTGCATAAAAGTATATGAATATATTTTTATAAGGTTGTAATTAAGTATTTGTGGGTACATATACATACACATGTATATACATAACAATAATATAGGAAAAGAGGTTATTAATTTGATGAGATAGGAGAGAAACTGGGAGGGGGTGTAGAAGAAAAGGGGAATGTGATACAGTTCTATTTTAATTAAAATATATTCTTTTTTTCTTTTTTGAACTTCACACAGTCTGTAGGTTGTTTCTGGGATGTTCAGAGCATTCTGGGGTTAGTATTCCATTATCAGTGACTGCATATTATGTCTGTTATTTTGTGACTGGGTTATCTCACTCAGGATGATATTCTCTAGGTGCATTCATTTTCTTGAGAATTTCGTTAAGCCATTTTTTCTGATAACTGAATAGTACTCCATTGTGTAAATGTACACAATTTTTGTATCCATTCATCTACTGAAGGACATCTGGGTTCTTTCCAGCTTCTGGCTATTATAAATAGAGCTGCAATGAACATTGTGGTGCATGTATCTTTCTTGTATGTTGGAGCATCTCTGGAGCCCAGAAGTGGAATAGCTAGGTCTTCAGGTATTACTATGTCCATTTTTCTGAGGAACTGCCAGACTGATTTCCAGAATAGTTGTATCAGTTTACAACCCCACCAGCTTTGGAGAAGTGTACCTCTTTCTCCACATCCTCGCCAGCATCTGTTGTCATCTGAGTTTTGGATCTTGGCGAATCTGACTGGTGTGAGGTGGAATCTCAGGGTTGTTTTGATTTGCATTTCCCTGATGGCTAAGGATGTTGAGCTCTTCCTTAGATGTTTCTCAGCCATTCGATATTCCTCAACTAAGAAATTTTTGTTTAAGTCTGTACCCCATTTTTTAATAGGGTTGTTTGATTCTCTGGTGTCTAGCTTTTTGAGTTCTTTGTATACCTTGGGTATTAGGCCTCTATCTGGTGTGGGGTTGGTAAATATCTTTTCCCACTCTGTTGGCTGCCATTTTGTTTTCATGATAGTGTCTTTAGCCTTAAAGAAACTTTGCAATCTCATTAAGTTCCATTTGTCAATCTTTGACCTTAGAGCTCGAGCTATTGGTGTTCTGTTTAGGAAATTTTCTCCTGTGTCTACGAGTTCTAAAGTTTTCCCTACTTTCTCATCGAATAGTTTCAGTGTACCTGGTTTAATGTGGAGATCTTTGATCCACTTGCACTTGAGCTTTGTACAAGGAGATAAGAAAGGGTCTATTTTCATTCTTCTGCATTCTGAGTGCCAGTTGGACCAACACCATTTGTTGAATAGGCTGTCCTTTTTCCATTGAATGTTTACAGCTCCTTTGTCAAAAATCAGGTGACTGTATACATGAGGGCTCATTTCTGGATCTTCTATTCTATTCCATTGATCCATGTGGCTATTTCTGTACCAGTACAATGCAGTTTTCAGCACAATCACCTTGTAATATAACTGGAGGTCAGGGATAGTGATTCCTGCAGATGTTTCCTTGTTGTTGAGGATGGATTTTGCTATTCTAAGTCTTTTGTTATTCCAAATGAAATTGCATATTGCTCTTTCCAACTCAGTGAAGAACTGAGTTGGAATTTTGATGGGAATTGCATTGAATCTGTAGATTGCTTTTGGTAGGATGGACATTTTTAAAATGTTGATCCTTCCAATCCATGAGCATGGGAAATCTTTCCATTTTCTGAGATCTTCCTCGATTTCCTTCTTTAGAGGTTTGAAGTTCTTGTCGTACAGGTCCTTCACTTGTTCAGTTAGAGTCACACCAAGGTATTTCATAGTTTTTGTGACCTCTACACTTCTAATTGCCCCTCCTCTCTCCTCTCTTCTCTCTCCTTCAGATCTACTTTCCCTTCATTTCCCTTCAGAAAAGGACTGGTTACCATGAAGTAATACCTAAACATGAAAAAAAAAAAAAAAAAAAAAAAAAAAAGACAGGGCAAAAGCCCTCCTTTGAAGAGTGGATAAATCAACCCAATAGATGGAAAGGAGTTCTAAGAGCAGACAAAAGAATTAAATACACACCCACTTCCACTGTTAGGAGTCCACAACAGTGGATCTAACACCAAGCTAACAGTTGTAACACCAACCAATCACTACCAGAAAGTAGCCCTTATCTAGTCTCTGCCAGAACCTGTATTGAGTTTCATAATCCATTGAATAGCCATGTTGCAGATTAACCCATGAGGATAATCTTTATTACATAATTGCTGGAGCTCCAAGTTTATGCCAGTGTTCTTGGCATTCCCCATCAAGAAGCAAACATTTCTTCCTCAGAGCTCTCCCTTCCTTAAGAAAGGTTGGAATATATACTGGCAGGGCTCAGTGAGTATCTCCTAAAAAGGACATCCTTACTCTTCAGACACTGTTATTGGGAATGAGTCCACACATGATAAAAAAAGCTACTTCAATGCATACACTTTAAGGACACTTTTGGAGTGACACATTTTAAGATAAAAGAATCATAGGTGACAAGTATATTCTCCTTTGAATTTTTTTAGTAGATGACTATAACATGTCACATTCAGTTCTAGTTGACTATATCACTGAAAACTCCTACCATGGATAAACTCACATCTCTGTACAAGTAACCTGACCTCAGCTAGACTATAGAGACTGAAACATGTCAAAAAATGCACTCTGAAGAACAATCATTCTATCTTCTAAAGTGACACCATCAGTGACAATTCTAGTTATCTCAGTGTTCATAACTATCTACTAGTATTCATAAAATTTTCACCTTTAGAAAGAAAGTTTTTCTAGGAATTTTATTTCTGTGCCGTGGCATGATGATGACAATGACCATTTTTTTTCACACAACTTTATTCCAGGGACAATCCACAGACTTAAGTAGCACTCATCCTACTGCATTAGTTATCCCATACTGATAGTGTGCACCTTGTGACCTTATGACCATCAATGGATAGAACAATGTATATGACTCTTTTTTGAAACACCTGATGTATTTGGCATGCTGCTTGGCCTAATTGACATCCACACATCCAGGTACACATACCACAAGGGAAGAAATTCTGATGATTCAAGTCCAGGGTATCCAGAGATACTCATTGATAATTACTTAACTCTTGCTGTCTCTCACTGGAACAAAAGAAAGTTCGACGACAAGAATTAACATCATATCTGGTACTCCATAAATAATGTCAGTGTTGTGGTAGGAAAAGGCCAGATGATTACCTCAATTCCAGGGCTTAGTTGGTTATTTAATGAGCTCACAAATAATATGGCTTCCAGTATGAGACAATTTGCTGCCCAGACATCACAACTTAAACTCACTTGTAAGTCCAGGGAATTACAAAACTTCTCAAAGATTCTACATCCTGGCTTTTGTATTATTCCTGTTTGTGGGGCAATCGACTGATGTTATGATAATCTAGATTTATTTCAAAGAACTAGCCACTGTATATGCTTGTTCTAGATTTGTATAGATGTATATTTTCTTATTAATATTTGTCAGTAATTTAATTATTTTACTTACAGGCTTTCTCAACTGGACTAATGTTCTATCACTGTGTTATACCATCTACCCAAGAAATATGATTGACCAAAGTTGTTCTCTTTGTTCCAGTTCAGTTAGTTATTTTTCCTATATATTTTGAAATTTTTAATATTATTTGTTTGTATCTTTGGTGGGAACTATGTAATTGTTTTTTTCATTTTATTTAAAACATGATTGTCCTTCTGATCTTCTTAAAACAACTTCAGTCATATGTAATTAAAATGGTGGAAAGGCGATATTGAGACATACTATTTACAAAATTTTATAGGTATGCATACATTGTTACTCCATTATGTTATAGAAATGTTCATAGCATCCACAGATTTGTGATTTCCATAAGTAGTCAATCCAAAGCCTAGACGTAATGCTATGTTGCTGGTAAAGTTTTGGATTAGAGGTATTTCTCCCAGATATTTCTTTATAAAAAATACATGCTAATCCTTAAAGACAATACTCATGCATGTTTTATGTGCACCAGTGTTTTCCAGTATGCATGTCACCATACCATACCCTTGAAACCATAATATATAATTTTACCATTCCCAGATTCATCAATTGTGTGTGACTATCCCAAGTGCTCCATATAATCACCAATTCCTGACATCATCAACCTTTTTAAGAACATGAGTGTCTGTATATATAAGCATATTGTAAGTCACATATATTTATTTAACTTTTCACAGTTCTTTAGTATTACATAGTAACCATATAAAATATGCATGTGCTGATTTCCTTTGGAAAATAAAGCAAAACCTAGAAGAGGATTCTGTTAAGTGAGAATGCAGTGATGTGTTCTCTGGGTTGAGGTTTCTAGAAGTTTCTAGGAACTAGATCATTGCTGTTTTTTTATGTCAGTATTGACATGTTAGTGTGTAGCAAGTGCTTCTAACATCATAGAAAGTCTTACTTTGAGGGAAGTATTTACTTCTAGCTTATCACTTATCACTGCTACTTTTTGAAACTCTATTGCACTGTGCTGTGGGTTGAGACCCATGACTTATAGTTTGACATTTGTAACTCATGCTGTGTTTTGCTTTTGTTCCATTAGAGACAGAGTCTCACATATCCAAGGCTGACCTTGAACTCACTGAGCACCTGAGGGTGACCTTGAACTTCTGATTCACCTGTATCCATGTTCTGAGCATAGAGACTATAGACATGCACTACAAATTCTGGGCTTTGTGCATGCAAGGCAAAAAGTGCCAACTGAATTGCTTCCCTAGCTCCTACTCTGACCTACTCATTACTGGCACATGTGTGTGCTAATGCGTGCATGTATGTATGACAAATCTCAGTTCTTTTTGCCTCTAGCCATTGTATTTATTCTAAAAGAAACCTGCACTATAACACTGGGTTGTGGTTCATCATATTCACATTTTATAGACAAAACACTTCCACTCACCCTAAGGCTAATATCAAACTGTATTTGTGCTGTTCTCTGATTCCAGATCAGAAATGTGGTCACTTCTGTTAAAATTTAAGCTCAATTTTTAGTACCTTAAACATGACAAAGGGTTATTGTATGGGTATCAGAATATTAAAATGTGATACGTTTGTACCAACGAAGAGAAGAAAGGTCAAGGGTGAAAACTCAATGCATTTTTACAGTTCAGTGCTCCACATGATATTTAAACTGAAGCAATTTCCAATATATATGTTAATGAGTTTTATTATCTATTTTGACATATATGGCTCAGAAATTGTTTTCCCAATTATTTTAATACACTTTGAGATATGTCAATAACATGTGGTAGAGTTATGAAACAGAACTTGATCAGCCCTTGGGAATAAATACATTTCCATATTGGCAATTCACCGAGTTACAGAAAATATGTCCAATATCCTGTGGTTCATCCGGGGAAAACTTAGGACAATTTGAAAGCTACAACTGTGTTCTAAATATAGATCTTGTTTTTCACAGTGCTAAATTTGCACCCCCTTCTTTAGAGACCTGTGGGACCTGTACCTGTGATGCCTGAAACATATCATTTTGTCCATTCCTTGAAAAGTCTCAAGAGAAAATATTAAGCTTGTTATATAGGTTCATTATTTAAATATAGCCCAGTTCTTTCTTATTGGTAGCATCATGAATGGAGCTTTAAAACCATGTATCACTGGGGTGAATTTGTATGGTCCAGAGAAAGTAAATGCATAGGATACACTACTACTACACAGGTATTTGAGTCATATATAGTTGAACATGTACTATAGAGCATTATTTTACTTTGTAGAATTACTACTGAAGTAAACTGATTTCTAAATGGCTTTGAAAATAGAGAGGAGGAGTGACAACTAGGTACACTTTGGGTACTAGGAGATGGAAATTCCAACATACTGTTGTAATAAGAATTACAGTTTTAACACTGACAAGTAAATATTTCTATATAACTAAAGAAAAAGGCCTCCCCTGTCCACGGGTGAATGAGTGCTCCCTAGAAAGTGATAAGAATTTTTATCAACCAAAAATGCATTAATTCAGGGAGAGTAAGGTATCCCTATGTTCATGTAACCCAACTTAGCAACAAGACTATTCTCAACACCAGCTGCTTTCTTTTTAATGGAATATATTTAATTCCAGTGACTTTACAGTCTCCCTAGGATATTTTATCTGCCAGGATATTAGAACCAGAGTTACATTTATATGTACACACATACACACACACACAAATAACTATATGGATCTACTATATATACTTCCTAATTCTATTTAGCAATGTCTTTCAGGTGACTGCTGACTTTTGAAATCAGGTTTGATATTTTTCACATGAATTAATATTTTTCAATTCATTGAGATATTTATCTTAAAGTAGTAAAACCATTTGAAAGGAGATCTTGGAAGTTATCGACGTATTATTTCTGTCATATATTTCCCCACTGGCTACATGTGACAGCATAAAAAACAGAGAGAAATTTCCTGTCCAGGGATTAACAGCACATAACAGCAAAAGCTGCAGGAAGAGCTAGAATATGCAGTGGAACATCAATATTGCAGAAGGGATGGGAAATCTCAAATTCACAATGTTAAGTTGGAAGGTTGGAGGGCTTCGTGTTAACTCTGAACGAACAGCTGGAACTGTTGAAGACATATGTCACAGTCTCCACAAAAACAAGGTGAGCTGCTTAAATGACAACAGGATGTGTCCAAAGTGCATGTCTATTGAGTTTGAGAAGCTTCCAATAGGTATAGATGGAGTGATGTAGTCTCATTTGGGACAATGCTGGAAGCCTTTGGAGATGTAAACACATCCTATTAGCTTAGTATTTTTAAAGAAAATATAATAATGCTGTATTTTGCCCTGAATAAGATGAAAAGAGGTAGGAAGTAGTAAAGGATGGTTAGGCATGATTTAATTTACATTTCTCCTGTAGAAAGTAAATCACAAAGCTATTAATAGTTATTGGAATAGTACTATATCATTTGTTTTAGTATTTAAGGTTGTGTTAAATTTTCTATAATTTATTTAATATTAAAATCATTGTATATTTGATGCTTTCAAAGTGTTCTGAATTTCCCTATGAAGCTGAAAAATAAAGAGAGAAATATCTAGTTACACCAGAATGGAAAAAGTAAGAAAAGCTATGAAAATTGGGGAAGTAATGTTTGCAGATTGAAACGTTGAAGAAGATACAAATACTGTAATAAAGATCTAATAAAAATTGATACTTCAACTTGATAAAGTAAACTAAGCAATAACTAAGAGAGTTATACTCCAAGTTTAAAAGATGCACTTTACCCAAGAAAGATACTAGAGTCTAATGATTTTCATTAGGAATGTTTTATGCACATGCTAGGTCTTAAAGTAGAAAAGAAAGATGGGAAGCAAGTGTTCCTTAAACCCTGGGGAAAGTGTAATAAGAACTGTATTTTTCTGAATGTAGGAGCCTAAGGTTATCTTGGAAATGGTGACAAGAAGACAAAAGGACAAACATAGTTTATAGTTTGATAGACAGCATAATATATATCTAAATTTATTTAAATACAGATATTATAAAAATCTTTACCTTTACTAGAAAGAAAACAGAAGAAATTATGGAAAATATAGTGCAAACATGCTATTCAAATTGTAACTTTGTGTTTGTTCTTGTCATTCCATTTACAAAAACATATTTACATTTCTGCACTTGATTTCTCAGATTTGAAAAATGCAGACTTCCTAAATTTACACAGGCATTTAATCATATCGAACTCATAACAGATTTGCAAAGTGTATAATGCTCACATTATTTAATACCTGTAACCCATTATATACACTGGTGTAAAGATTTTACAAGTTTATTGTTATTTAAACAAAGTCCCCAAGTTGGAAATTGATTAAAGAGATAAATCAAGTACTAGTGACCAGCCTTGGAATATGAGCTAGCACCTGTCAACAGAGCTGAAAATATAAAGCCAAGCCAGCCTAGGGTTCAGACACAAGTTTGAAATATTAATTTAGTAACAAACTTAGGAATTCCCAGGAGGAGAGAGCAATGTAGTCTGAATGCAAAAATATACATTTCCTCTTTATTATTTATGTTGTTGAAAAAATACTTTTATGTCTTGTGTCTAGAAAAAAATCTTGACACTCTTGTCTTCAGTATAAGACACTATTACCAGCATAGAGTGTAACTTGTTTTCTACTGATCACCATGCCTGGGGTCAATACCTCCAGCCTAACACCAAGATACTTTATCCTCAATGGGATTCCTGGGTTAGAAGCTGCACACATCTGGATCTCTCTGCCATTCTGCTTTATGTACCTCATTGCTGTCACAGGTAACTGTGGACTTATCTACCTCATCAACCATGAGGAGGCTCTACATCGGCCCATGTACTACTTTCTAGCCATGTTGTCTGCTACAGACATTTCTGGATGCAATACAATTGTCCCCAGTATGTTATGCATCTTTTGGTTCAGTCTCAAGGAGATTGATTTCAATGCCTGCCTGGTACAGATGTTTTTCATCCACATGCTGACAGGCATGGAGTCTGGTGTGCTCATGCTTATGGCTCTTGACCGCTATGTGGCTATATGCTATCCGTTACGCTATTCTACCATCCTCACCAACACTATGATTACCAAGGTTGGATTGGCAACACTCATTCGAAGTGTGTTACTCATGATCCCCTTTGCTTTCTTGATCAAGCGTCTTCCATACTGTAGAGGAAATCTCATCCACCATACCTATTGTGACCACATGGCTGTGGCCAAACTATCCTGTGGCAATATTAGAATTAATGCTATCTACGGGCTTATAGCTGCTGTATTTATTGGGGGCTTTGATATGTTCTGTATCTTTATGTCTTATGCCATGATTATTCATGCTGTGGTAAAGCTGTCTTCTGCAGATGCTCGCCATAAAGCCTTCAGTACCTGCACATCACACATATGTGCTATTGTTATTACCTATGTTCCAGCCTTCTTCAACTTCTTCACTCATCGCTTTGGGAAAACCACTATACCCCACCATATCCACATTATTATAGCCAACCTGTATCTGTTGATACCTCCCACCTTGAATCCAATTGTATATGGAGTAAAGACCAAGCAGATTCGTGAGGGAGTGATCAAACTGTTTGTTAGACAAAAAGATGTTTAAGTGATAGATGAATCTAACAAAAAATTATATATATCTAGAAAATTATTAAGTGAGAAAGTAATGAAAATTTGAACTGTGAAATAGGTAGATGCTATAGGAGAATATTTTGTCATCAGATGCACAAAGCAACAGAATATTAAAAACAAAATTATTAAGATAAAAAACACTATGAGTCTAGCACAGCTGCCTTGGAGTTCATGAAATGCATATAGAACAGGAGAGGTTAGATATCTGACCTCAAGTGAACGATGGCTGATCCATGCACATATTCTTAGGCATGTGAGGAGTGTACAGTAAGAAATGAGGTCTTACAGAGCCTCAGGATGTCAGAGTAGTGGAAAGGCACATGAAAAAAAGTGTCCTAACTTAGCAGGGAAGCAGGCACATCTCCTCAGGAAGTTTCTCCTGAGTTCCAGTGTCCTTTCAAGATTCCTGCCTCTTGGAAAATATGATAACCATACCACACATATTTTAGGAAATATAATAACCACACCACGCATATTTTGGGAAATATAATAACCACACCATGCATATTTTGGGAAATATAATAACCATACCACATGTATTTTTCATTATAATTGTCACATATGGAAACAGAACCCAAGGTTTTTAGAAATTCTAGCAATTTTGTGAATTTTTAAATAATATAACATATAAAATATTCATCAGTAAAAATTGTGTGTCTTAAAATTACCCTATTGGAGTTTCTCAGCTTGCCTGTGTGCTATCACATTAGCTATATGTAACACAGTCAAATTAAATAAATACAAAATTACTTTCTCTAAACTGATACTTTTCATTTTTTTGTTCATAGCACAATAATTTTCAGCTTTATTTTTGGTTTGAAAATCATATATGTAAATATGTGTTTTGAACAAGCTCAACCTTCTTCCCTCCTCTCCAACTCCTTCTATGCCTTTTTCTTTACCTCCAGACTTCACGTACACTTTTAATAAGTCACTGAATCCCTTCTGTGCTGCCAGTATGTACATGGGTATAGGGCCATACACTGGAAAACAGACAGACTATTGGGGCCACATCTGAAATAAAATTCTTCTCTTCTCCCAGCAGCCTCCTGCTGGTAGTTCATCAATTGTGTGAATGTGCAGTATGTAGATATACAGAGATAAAGAGAATAAAACAACAATACAAAGAATATACATAGTACAGTCAGTACCTCTATATCTGTCTGCCATCCATAAAGCTCTACTAATGATGTTTTACAGGACAACAAACTCACCTTAGTATTTCTACAAGTTCTGTCTCTGTCAGTGAATGACAAGTTTATATTCCACCAAGTGAAAAATAATTGCACCTAATAATTATTTTTAAGAATACATGGGGCCCACTTAGTGTTTTCAGGAAAGTTGGTTATTATCTAAGAGTATACAAGAAAGCAAAATGGTCCTATGTGCCCATAGGACGTGAAAGTTTTGAAGGTAATCATTCTGCATTTGAGATAAGCCTAGAGCATTTAAGTCAATAGAAAGAAGGCCTGCTGCCAACCTGTACATTCTTTCAATTATTTGGAGCAGTTAATATCTACAGATATAAGAGCTCTGTATGGGTGTCTGGAACTTGAAGGCTGATGCTGAGTTTGAAGTAAATCTGAACAGAGAATGAATTTCTGACTACCTTGAGCTATAAAGTAAAACTGTTTCAAAATTTTTCTCTAGAAACTAAAATATTGGGCATAATCAGCTAATTATGTGACAACTTTATAAAATGTCCAGCCTTTCCCTGTGTAATATAAGTTAGTTTTTAAGAGCAAAGACTCTCATCATATCATCAACTAAATAGGTTCCCTTTTCATCTGTGGCCTTCTTTTAGGTGGTGATGAGTTTCCATACCATTTTAGATCTAGAACTGTGTGTTGGGAGATATTTTATATCTGCTTTCCTTTTTAATTTTCTGAGATAAGGTCTCTTGCTGACCAGACTTATCAACCTGTCTAGGCTGGATGTCCAGCAAGCCCCTGAAATCTTCCTGTTTCTGCCTCTCCAGTGCTAAGAGCACAAACACGCAGTTGCCACTACATGTAGCTTGTTTTCTTAATACTTCTGGGATGAAACTTCAATATTGGGGGCATTGGAATATTTTAGTTAATATGTTAGTCAGTATAGATATGTTTAAGTTGGTCACCTTTTGGGCAAAAAACATAAAAGCTTATGTACCCATCACCAATAGGAACAAATCGAGAGAGAAGCATATTTTATAAACAACATAATCATTAAACTTTGTATGACAGCTTTTGTGGGAGTCACATTCCATTTAGGACTGAATACTCCAAATCCATTCTCTTTCTGTGCATTGCCAAATTATGGGTTTCTCTCTATCTTAGTTCCCATCTGCTGCAAGAGGAAGCTTTTATAATGAACAGTCATTTTTAAATGTCTTTGGTATGCCTGGCTCTATATCCTTTCTGAAACATGTACAGTATTACAAAAACTGTATTGAATTCTTCTAGTAGAGACAGAGATGCCTTAGGGTGATTGAATTAAAACTGAATGAGTGTTCATTGTTAATTGTTGGGGGACAGTGAGTGAATAATTTACAGGAAATATGGCTATGATATGAATCTTGAGTCTCTGTAAGTACTTAGGGAGTACAGGAAAACAAGCGAGATGTATTAAATGTTAAAGATAAAAAAACATTTTCAGTTATTCAGAAAATAGGGAGAACAAAGGCATGCTGAAGAAGGCAGTAAAATGCCTGTCAGGGAGGGCTTGGGGTATGTTTTCCACAAAACACAAGAGACAGCCAGCTGTGTCATTCACTTTTGAGATGTTAAACGAGAAAACATTTAATCCTAATCAACTGCCCAGTAGTCAGAATTTTTGGTGGCTCAGATCTTCACCATAGCCTCTGACCCTTGAGTCCTTTCTTCATCTTTCTGTCTCCTCAGCTTTTTCTGTTTTTTTTTAAATAAACAAACAAGAAAACCAACCAACCAAACAAACAAACAAAAAACCCAGTTATTCTATTTATTCTCACTACTCCAGTGTTCAGCTAGTACTCTTACAGGTTCTTGTCCATACTCTCTGCAACCTTGAGAATGTGGAGTCTTTCCATGTTTTCCTCTGGAATTACTTTCTTTAAAGACATACAAATATTTTAAAGGTTTTAATAGTTACAATAATTCCAAAACATGTTTTCCAGATAGTATATTTTAAAAATATATGTTTATTTGATATTAGAAACCGTGACTTTATGAACTTTCTAGACAAATGGATGGAACTAGAAACTATCACCCTGAGTGAGATAACCCAGTCACAAAAGAACACACATGGTATGCACTCACTGAAAAGGAGATACTAGCCCCCAAAAGCTCTGAATAGCCAAGAAACAATTCACAGATCTTATAAAGCTCAAAATGAAGGAAAGCCAAAATGTGGATGCCTCAGTCTTTCTTGGAACGGAGAATAAAACATTCATGGAAGGAAATACAGAGGAGCAGAGCTTGAAGAAAAGATAATTCAGAGACTGGTTCACCTAGCAATCCACCTCATATACAGTCACTAAAACCAAACATTATTGCTGATGCCAAGAAGTGCTTACTAGCAGGAAGCAGATATGGATGCCTCATCAGAGGCTCTGCCAGAGTCATACAAATAAAGCTGAGGATGCTTGCAGGTAACCATCAGACTGAACACAGAAACCCCAATAAAAGACCTAAAGAAAGAATTGAAGGAGCTGAAAGGGTTTGCAACCTCATGAGAAAAACGACATTATCGACCAAACATACCCTCCAGAACTCCCATCGAATAAAACACCAACCATTGATCACACATGGAGAGACTCATGGTTCCAGTTGCATATTTAAAAGAAGATAGCATTGTCTGGCATTAATGGGAGAAGAGACCTTTGGTCCAGTGAAGGCGTGTTTTCCCGGTGTAGGGAAATGCCAAGGCACTGAGGTGAAGAGGGTGATTGGGAGAGGGAGCACCTTCATGGAAACAAGTTGAGGGAGAGGAAGGAGGGTACTGGGGGCCAAAAGGTATAACATTTGAATGTAATACAGAGAATATCCAATAAAATTGAAAAACAGTCTCCCATCAAGTTTCAGCAATCTATGCAGAGTCTGGGGTGGGGAGGAGTATAAGAGCCAGAGGAGGTGAATGAATGCAAGGAACCAGTGTATGCTAGACACAACGGAGACTGTGAGAGCACATACAAGACCTGCACATATTCAAACCAGACAAGATCCAAGTACTGAGGAGGGGAAGTAGACACAATACTGCAAGCATAGCCAAAAGAGCTGCAATTGATAGCTGTTGGGAAGTTGAAAACCAGTTCTCCTGTAGAGCCTTGCTGGGCATATCAACCATATTCCAAGGCAATCCTATGCCCAGGAAGAGTGGACCAACTAAAAATGAGCTTTGTGTGTTTGTGCATCTTTAGTTTGGGTATATTTTATCTAATTGGTTTTCCTATTGTTATTGTTATTAAATTAATGAGTTTTGTATTTTTGTTTTATTCTTTTGAAAGACAGAAAGAATATGACCAAAATATATTGTCTGAAAAAATATTTAAATAAAAATGAAACTATATGGCCTATACTAGCATGCTTGTGAGAAGCCAATGGACACTCAGCTATAGAAAACTAATTCTCCACCGAGGAAAGATTTTTCACTAGACACTAATATTTAGAATTAATCTGAGTTGAAACTAACAACTCATAAACAATATCATAATTCATTAAATGATTAGAATGTACCAGAAACCATGTTATTCTATTTCATAAGAATTGGCATATTTATATAGTTTGTAGGTAAGTTGTAATTATGTTTGATAAATGTATAATTGTGGACATTTGTAAACATAAAAATTCATTAACATGACAATGTTTAATCCTTAGAAACTAAACATTTGAGCTTTCAGACAAACTGAATCAAAGATCAATAAAGTATTTGCTTAATTGTCTACTAAGATGCTCACCTTACAGATGGCATCTATTTTGAATCATTTCTTCTTGTATTTTATACATGTTTCATTTCATGTTTCCCTCAGCAGTTTGTCTAGTATGTCTATTCTCATTGCCCTGCAACATGAGATTAATATACATTCTGCTCTGGGACCTTGAACTAAACCCAGTGTATTGTTAATATGACTAGTCAATTGTATTTAGTATATCAAGAATGAGTGAAATAATACCCAATACATTAGTAACATGATGATATAACCTCCTTCCTTAATCAGCAACACAATTACATTTTATAGAACCAGTCTCTATGGAGCCTAAAAACTAAATATTCAGGGAAGAACATACCTCTTGTATATTTAAAAATAGAGAGTATATATAAAGTTAACAAATCATTAGAATTGGGATATTCAACAAAATATCAAAATATAGCTTGTCATCCATACAGGCAACATACTTTATCTACCAGTTTTGTCCTTTACAGAGAGAACAATGTTGTCCCAAATTACTGCAAATTTGTCTTTTAAACACAGAATAAAGATTGACCTTTAGTTTCCATGAATTATTTCATTGCTTCTCTATTTATATAGAATTCTATACATAAAAAAAAACTTATGTTAAATGAGTACACTGCACTCAATTTCTACATCCTATACTTTGGCAGGGTTTTCCTTATAAAAATGTTTCATAATTTCACTTGCAAAGATTTCAAAACATCTACAAATTAGATGACTTAATACTATTTCACTCATCTTTTATAAAATTTTTCTCTAGGATTTTCCCCAACATAAGCAGAACAGCTGATATTAACATGCATTTGTTTTATGTAATGCCCATTTTGTCTCCAAATAAAAACTTGATTACACTTTCCCTGATCTGCTTGGTCTTGACTCCATAAACAATTGGATTCATGGTAGGGGGCAGGAGCAGGTAGAGGTTAGCCACAATGATGTGGATGTGGTGGGGAATTGTGTGTCCTCCAAAGCGATGAGTGAAAAAAGTAAAAAAGGCAGGCACATAAGTGATCACAATAGCACAGATGTGAGATGTGCAGGTGCTGAAGGCCTTGTGGCGAGCATCAGCAGAGGACAGACTCACCACTGCTCGCAATATCATAGTGTAAGACACAGAGATACAGCAAATGTCAAACACACCAATCAACAGAGCAACCATGAGGCCATAGATTGCATTGACCTTGGCATTGCCACAGGATACCTTGGCCACAGACATGTGATCACAGTAAGTGTGGGGGATAAGGGAACCTCTGCAATAGGGCAAGCGCTTGGTGAGAAGAGTGAATGGGAAGATGAGCATTACACTCCTCAAGAATGTAGCAAGACCAGCCTTGGCAATCACAGGGTTGGTGAGGATGGTAGTGTATCGAAGAGGATAGCAGATGGCTACATAGCGGTCCAGGGCCATGAGCATGAGCACACCAGACTCCATTCCAGTCAACATGTGGACAAAGAACATCTGGACAAGGCAGGAACTAAATCCAATCTTCTTGAAGTTGAACCAGAATATGCAGAGCATATTGGGCACTGTGGTTGTACACAAGGTGACATCAGTGAAGGAGAGTAAGGCCAGGAAGTAGTACATGGGCCTGTGCAGAGCCTCCTCATGACCAATGAGGTAGATAAGCCCACAGTTGCCCATCACAGCAATCATGTACATGAAGCAGAATGGCAGAGAGATCCAGACATGTGCATCTTCCAGCCCAGGAACACCATTGAGGATAAAGAATTCTGGGGTCAGGCTGGAGCTGTTGGCTCCAGACATAATGGCTGGCAGGATGAGAGCATTTTATACTCAGTAATAATGTCTGTGTCCTGGGAAATATAAATAGAAGGTAAGAAATAATTATTAAGGTAGAAAATAAATACACCCTGAAAATGTGAAATTATTAAGAACCCTCAAAATGAGAAAATATTAAGAGTCTTACAATATGCTCTATTACTTCAGACTCTTCTGCTGGTTTTCACTTGATGTGAACTATGATGGTTACCAGTTGGTTACCCCACTTCCGGTTCAGCTTTCACTCTCTTCAATCATATCGATGCATCAAGCTTAGAATGTTGTGAACATTTGAGCTTGATGCACTTATATGTTTAAGATTATGCAAATGATTATTTATACAATGTGCTACAATAATGAATAATGAATATTCCATGGATGTAAGCAGTAATCATTATTACTCTTAAAAACCATATAACAAAAAGAAATTTTATTTTCTATGGCCTCCAAGTAATTTAAATTATTCCTGTGTTTTAATTACAAAAAATAGAAAAATATATAAAGAGAAAACCATAACTTTAAATATAAAACAAAATCTATGGAAACCTTATAAGTGTCTGTGAAAGACAACTGTTACTAGGAGGTGACTAAGATAGTGGCCACTGTGAATTCTATAAGAGAATTTGTCCCCGTGTTTGGAATGTACATCTAATGTCTCAATACTAACACAGCCAGGGACTTCTTATGCTGACTTTCAAAGGGGCCAGGATATTTGGAGAGATCTGAACTGTTCAGTCTGCATTCTTCTTGCAATTTAAAACAAATTAACAAGTACAGAAATCTGAAAAATCTACTCACAATGCCCATTGCATCACAGACAGAAAAGTTAAATATCACTCTTTCCTTGCCTCCCTTAGTACCGGGAATTTTATCTCATATTTCCCAACCCTGGACTCCACTCAACTCCAAAATTTTTGTTTGTTTGTTCATTTGTTTGTTTTATTCGTGGCACTAAAAATATTCTAAAGGAGAAAAAAAGCTACGTTGGTAAAAGTATATTCTCTAAAAGTATAAGGGCTTCTTTCTATAACATATTTACAATAGATATGGGGGAACCCTGACAATTAATTAAAGCTTCTTTGCAATAAAATATGGAAGTATAGATGTGAATTTGTAGGAGCAAATGACATTTTTTCCTACAATTTTTAGAACTTTTAAAGGGAAGTAATCTCTAGCACTACAAACTATTGATATATTTACAAAACAGAATGAGAATATACTCATAGCCTGTAATTAAATACTTGATGTATATTATTAGCTCCTATATTACTAATATATGTGATATATCATGCTATTCATTGACTTGATAGTTTGGTTGCCTTTGATATTCCTGACAAAATTCTATTTTGGTGCAATATATTAATTAGGCAATTAGGCAAAATCCAACATATTAGGTTACTAAGATTTCAGACAAGGCTAGTTCCTCTATTCAAACCTAAATAACACAGACACATATTATGTTTTCATTGTGTAGATCAGAAAACACAAATACAGGGGTCAATTTTTAGACAAACTAAAACATGAAAGTTAGAATTTTTTTACCATACATTCAGTGTTTGTATCTGTGCCCATAACTGATAATAATGGGAAGTTTCATAAGCTGAGTATTACACGTTTAACAGTTCATGATGATGTAAGAACATGATTTTCAAATGAAGGACAAACTTTAAATTATCCCTTAGGGCAGAGGCAGGACAGGTATGAGAAGTGATAGAGTTATTCTCTCACAGAGGAAGCTTTCCAAACAAGTGTCTGTGACATAGCTGCAGTCTCATCTGCGATTCTGTGAAGATGCCGTGTGGCCTGTGGCTGTGTGGCATTTTTCATAGAATTTTTGCAGAAGAAGCCTCCATTAGCAAGTCCTGCCAACATTCTTACTATTCTAGTCTTATTCATCTTAAACTGTTTTCCATTTTCTGAAAACAAGAGACTGCAAATATTAGAAGTCACTGAAACTCACCTCAGTACTAAGAGAGACCAGAGCAGTGTCCATGCCCAAGAGCCTGAGCGTAAGGGATTTTGCACCCACCCAGCATTTCTGCATCATTTTCAATGTTCTCCAGCCTGGACAGTGTGCATTTGATTGGGTCTTTGTAGCTCAGTGTCTCAGGGGACTGATGAAGATATGACATCCGTTGGGACATATGAGATAATTTTGGCATTTAATCCTCAAGCACAGGTGAAACTAGGAGAAAATTATACCCAAGTTACACATTCTTTCTCAGGTGTAGATTCTGAAAGAATTTTTGATAGATAGAAATAATTGTCTTTCATTTTATTTACATTGTTCCTATTTAAAACTCATGACAACACAACATTCACTGCATATGTGTATATGTATGTGTCCATTTTATTTTACACACACACACACACATTCCCTTTGTATTTGATAGTTTTAGAAAGAAAGACACAATAAAGACATA
Source organism: Micromys minutus (assembly GCF_963924665.1). NCBI lineage: Eukaryota > Metazoa > Chordata > Mammalia > Rodentia > Muridae > Micromys > Micromys minutus. The sequence continues at coordinate 90,769,449 of NC_137971.1, read as the reverse complement.
ATCAATTATAATATATAATTTGATATAGAAAACTTTCTAATTTATATTTCAAGTTTATTAATTAAATTAATAAGATAGGCCTGGCCTGCCACCTTAAGGTATGGGCCAACTGTAGTTACAACTCTAATGATTAAGTACATGGTTGAGAGATAGGAGGGAAAGAAACCCTGCAGCTTGCAGGCTATTTAGGAACACATGGGTAAAGACCTACACTACCAGTTGAGGCCATGGTGATATCTAAGCCCCTGCTGAAGCTAAGGGGCTATATCTGAGTCTGTGACACTTCAGGAGCAAGTGTCCATGTTGATGTCTGTGACGTCTGCTACCACCAAATGCCATGAGAAAGTCCATGGTCTGGGCTTCCCAATTGAGGCCATGTTGATTTTTGAGGGCCAAGGTGAGTTGGCCCAGCCCTTCACTAGCCACTGAATTTGGCACCAGTGGTGATGTGGGGATTTGAGAGCTGGCACATCCCCTCACTGCCTAATGTACTCTGGAGAGCTAACCCCATCCCCAATTGGAAAACATAAAAAAGCTGATTTTAGTAGCTTTAGTGTGGAAGAGCTCATCTGGTACCTTGGGTGCAGGAGAGCTGTTAGGCTAAGCAAATCAGCTACCACCCAGGCACAGATCCAATGCCAATGCTTTGAGATGGCCCACCACAACATCTACCTCACCTACACCTACAAGCTGATAGAACTTTTGAAGGGGCTGATCATAAAGAATCTAAGCTGCAAGATCTCCATGATCCAGAGCAACAACAAGATATCCAAAAGGAGTCTTGAGGATCTAGTATTGATAGTGTAGCAGAAGCTTTACTGAGCAAGAAAAGTGCCATATCTAGATTCATCTCAGATCACAAGGTTGCTGAAGTGGAAAGCCCCTAATTAGGAATCAAGAAGCAACAGCTGTGTTATGGAAAGTCCCAGCCCCAAGACAGGTCCAAGAGCAGCTGCCAAGGGCTTAATCAGATTCTTGCCACAGCAGGTGAAAAGGCTAAGTGGGGGAGAAAGGGAAACCCAAGGTTATAGGGTTCACCAGACCTCTCAAAGTCTTGTATGATGAAGAATGGGTGAGTGAATCTCTGTAAGACTACACTAGCTTTCAGAGAAAGTGTAGTCAATCAAAGGTCTTGAAAGAGATTTTGGAGAGCAGGCATGTTTTAATAAGAAACTACCTTCTTTGAGAAAGTTCTGGGCTTAAATTCATAGATGTTATCTGTCGAACTTTCTGATGGCCATACCTGGAAAGAGGTAGTAGTGCTGGCACAGAGGAAGGAACAGGAGGAAGAGCTGCCTTTGTGCTTCTTTCTAGTAATTGCATCCATCTTGAGCTTCCTCTGCTGTTTTGCGCTAGATTCATAGCCCCTGCCTATATTGCTGGTAAGTTCTGGAGGTGACCCCTCAGAAGGTATCCTCAGAAGGCTCATAAGGAGTAGCTGCCTCCATAGGCAAGGAGAAAATATTGTCAGAATATTTTTATCATCCCTGTAGAAAAGGCATGGCTCCATTTGGCCCTAATCCTATAGGCCAAATAAGTGGAGGGAAATCTCTATCTCAGTACCTCTAGCATGTAGCTAATAAGAATACATCTGAAACTAACATACCCAAAAACAACAGCATGGTCAGTTCTGCCACCTGCCTCTACTCTCTGGAGGAGAGAAGGATGGAGAGTAAGCATTCAGGAAACCTTTCCAGTGCTTCCTCTTCATGAGGCAAAACTGAATCCTTCGTCAGCAGCAGCACCTGTACCAGTGGTTCCAGTAGCATTATATCCTCGTGTGCTATATCCCTCAGAGCAGCTCCTGGAACAGCATTCCCAGCAATCTTACATCCACCTGTGGGCAACCTTCCCCCACAGAGAACCTGGTACCTTACTCTATGAATATGCTGAAAAACACATGAAGGTGGTTCATGCAAAATGGGATATGCTCTCCCTTTGTGGAGTAGATGCTTGAGTTCCTGGCCACTACTCTGAATACCCGACAGGATTGGAAGACTATGAGATCTATATTATTTCGGGTAAATTTCTACAATGGAAGGTAGACTATACGATGGGGCTAAAATTCTCAGACAGGGTAACTTAGCTGGATAAGAGACCATCCCACCCGAAGCCTTGCAGGGAGAGTATAATTATAGCTCTCCTGCTACTCAAATGGGAACACCAAACTACTTTGATCAGGCTCACTTCCAGGTCATGCCTACAGTCGGGAAAGGCACTGAAGGTGCTAAGGTACTTCTCAGAGGCCTGAAGCAAAAGCCTAATGAATATTTTGCAGATTTTTACATATTGCGTGCAAGAGACCTTTGACCATTGGACAAACCATAATTTACCCACTAAGGCTTTAGGTAAGGAGCTTATCTGGTGGGAGGGGTTACTACAAAGGCCTGTAAGGCTATTTCTCTTGTCCACATTGGGGAAATAGAAGACTGGATAAACTCAACCTGAGACAGAGGGAATAGTTATGGAAATACAAAAAGCATACCAGCTACTTTGATCGTGTACCTAAAGGTAAGAGTGGAAGATAAGACAATGTCCAAATAATGTGAAGAAAAAGAAAAAGACCCCTTTTGCTTTGCCCCTAATAGAGAAATGGGTTCCATTGGGATGAGGATTGCCTACCCAAACCCATCAGAGATAGGCAATCTTTTTTTTTTTTTTTTTTTAGTATTAAAACATTTATTGAACACCTATAATAGTCAAAGATTTGTACACATCACACTATTTCCATCAAGTAAAACATTTTGAGAAAGAAGGGTCTTATCATGGTACACTCAAACCCCTAGCTTCTACAGCCTCTCAAATCCTTTTGATCACCCAATTAAATTGGTCAGGTACTGAAGTTTGATCACGTATTAAGACTCTGTTCTTTTTCTTTAATCTTTTTTTTTCAACTTTATTGGGTATTCTCTGTATTTATTTCAGATGTTATATCCTCCCCCCACTCCTTTCCCTCATCCCCATCAACTTGCTTCCATGAAGGTGCTCCCTCTACCAATCACCCTCTCCACCTAAGTGCCTTGGCTGGTTAATGTTTTTCTTCTCATGAGAGTGCAAACCTTTCTGCTTTCAGTCCTTCTTTAGCTCTTTCATTGGACTTTCCGTGTTCAGTCTGATGTTTAGCTGAAAGCATCCTCATCTGTATATATATATATATATATATATATATATATATATATATATATATATATATATATATATATATATATATATATATATATGGCAAAGCCTCTGAGCAGAAATCCACATCTGGTTCCTGACAGTAAACACTTCTTGGCATCAGTAAGAGTGCTTGGGTTTGGTGGCTCATTTGGGGTGGTTCTCCAGGTGAAGCAGTCTCTGTAGATCTTTTTGTCAAACCCTGCTTCTCTATTTAACCTTGTATTTCCTCCCCTGTTCTGTACTCCCATCTAAGGACTGAGGAATCCACATTCTGGTATTCCTTCTTTTTGAATTTCATACATCCTGTGGATGGTTTATTGGGTATTCCATAATTTTTTGGGGGTGGCTTGTATCTGCTTATAAGTAAGTGCATACCATGAGGGCTTTTTTGTGACTGGGCTACATCACTTAGGATGATAGCTTCAAGTTCCATCCATTTGCCTAGGAATTTCATGAACTTAATTTTAATAGTTGAGTGATACTACATTGTATATATGTACAACAATGTCTGAATCTATTCCTCTGTTGAAAGACATCTGGGTTCTTTCCAGCTTCTGGCTATTATAAATAAGATTGCTATAAACATTATCAAGCATGTGTCCTTGTGACATGTTGGAGCTACTTTAGGGCATATGCCCAGGAGTAGTATAGCTGGGTCCTCAGGTAGTATTATGTCCAATTTTCTGAGGAAGCACCAGACTGATTTTCAGAGTGGTTGTACCAGTTTACAATCCCACCAACAGTGGAGGAGTGTTCCTCTTTCTCCACATCCTAGCCAGCATCTGCTGTCACCTGAGTTTTTGATCTTAGCCAATCTGACTGGTACAAGGTGGAATCTTCCGGTTGTATTGATTTGCATTTCCATGATGACTAGGGATGTTGAACATTCTTTAGGTGCTTCTCAGCCATTTGATATTCCTCAGTTGAGAAATCTCTGTGTAGCTCTGTACCCCATTTTTAAATAGGATTTTTTGATGCTCTAGAGTCTAACTTCTTGAGTTCTTTGTATATATTGGATACTAGCCCTCTATCAGATGTAGAATTGGTAAAGATCTTTTCCTAATCTGTTGGTTGTCATTTTGTCCTTTTGACAATGTCCTTGGCTTTACAGAAGCTTTGCAATTTCATTAGGTCCCATTTGTGGATTTTTGATATTAGGGCATAAGCCATTGGTGTTCTGTTCAGGAAATTTTCCCCTGTGCCTGTGTTCTAAGCTCTTCCCCACTTTCTCTTCTATTAGTTTTAGTGTACCTGGTTTTATGTAGAGGTTTTTGATCCACTGGACTTGAGCTTTGTACAAGGAGATAAGAAGGGATGGATTTACATTCTTCTGCATGCAAACTGCCAGTTGAACCACCACCATTTGTTGAAGAGGCTGTCCTTTTTCCACTGAATGTTTTTAGCTCCTTTCTCAAGGATTGAAAGATCTCCGAATTGAGGAAGCACTTCACTCAAGTCTTTTCCAACTTCCATTCATTTGTAAGAATGTCTGGAGCTTTCTTTACATGGGAGGTATGGACCCAAGCAGCAATCCTGTTTACCTTGACAGCAGTAGGGGTGGTCAACAGTACCAAATAGGGCCCTTTCCAGCGAGGTTCTAAATTCTCAGTCCAGTGATAACAAATCAGGACTGCATCTCCCACCTGGAACTGGTGAGGTGTTTCCGGGCTTCCTGTTTCATAGGCACCTTTTCAGTTGACTCCAGACTTCATGTTGGACTGTTTCTAGTGCCTTTAAATGAGCAAATAGGGTTTCAGGAAGAATCTCAAGATTTGGGACTCCTCCCAAGTCAAGGAGGGGTGGGGACTCCCATACATAATCTTATAAGGTGTTAAGCCAAATGGGCCAGGGGTGTTTCATACACGGAACAGGGTAAAGGGAAGGACAGTCCAGTCTCCCCAACCGGTCTCTGAGGCCAATTTTAACAAGGTCTCTTTAGAATTCTATTCATCCTCTCTACTTTTCCTGAACTCTGGGATCTCTGTAACTTCCAATGATCAATGTAACTTCCAATTAATCCCCAGCTGTGTGGCCAGTCCCTGACTTACCTGGGCAACAAATGAGGGTCCACTGTCAGACCCAATTACATTGGGTATCCCAAACCTGGGAAAATTTTCTTCGAGGATCTTTTTAGCTACCACGGTGGTGGCGGTCTCTGCTTTGGTGGGATAGGCTTCTACCAATCCTGAAAAGGTATCTACAAAAAACTAAGATATTTGTGACCATATCTGGCAGGCTTGACTTTAGTGAAATCTACTTCCCAATGGTCACCTGGCCATCTACCTCTGAGCCTTTTCTCCAGAGAGGAGTTTTGAATGTCCTGCATTAATATGGCACAGGGCACACAGTCTTTTACCACCCTATAAATAGTCTATGAAAGTTTGTGGACATAATAATTTGAGGCTTTGATTAGAGTCTCAAAATGTTTAACTACTAAATGACTCAGATGGTGTAGGTGGTCCACATAGTCAGGCCTAATTTTCAGGGGGAGGGCTAGCTTGCTGTCTGGGGTGTATCTCCTCTTGTCCTTTGACAGGGGAGGGATTCCTAGTTTGTCTGTGTGTTGATGATCTTCTTCAGTATATTCAATATCTGGTTTCTGGGCTGCCAAGTGGTCCAAGGGAGATTCCTGGCATAATCATAACCCCTTGGGCTGCCTTCTTGGCTACAGAATCTGCCATCCTATTGCCTTTTGCAATTCTGTCTTGTCCCTTTTGGTGACCTGGGCAGTGGACAATAGCCACCTTCTTGGGCAGGTGGAAAGCTTCTAGCAAACTGAATATCTCTTCTTTATTTTTAATGTATTTTCCTGCAGAGGTTAGTAGTCCCATCTGCCTATATATAGCCCCATGAATATGTGCAGTGGCAAATGCATTCCTGCTGTCCATATAGGTGTTTACAGCTTTGCCCTCAGCCATCTGTAGTGCTTGAATGAGGGCTATCAATTAAGCTTTTTGTGCTGAAGTTCCTTTTGCAGATGACTGGCACATATGATGTTAGTTCCATTCACTACTGCTACCCATGCCACCCGCTTACCTTAGACCACAAAGCTGAAACTATCTGTGTACCAATTTGGGCCTTCTGGCCATGGCTGGTCTTTCAGGTCCCTTCTTGTACCCGTTTCTTCTACTAGGATCTCTTCACATCCATGTGTTGGGTCTGAGTCTTCAGTCTCCTGTAACAGAGTGGCAGAGTTTAGAATGGCTGGAGGGGCAAAGGCTATCCTATTAGTTAATAGCAGGTCCTGGTAATGCATCATGCAGGCATTTGTCATCCATCGATCAGGGGGCTGCCGCACAATACTCTCAAGGGAGTGTGGGACCACTATAGTCATCCATTGCCCCAGAGTCAACTTATCAGCATCCTTGACAGGCAGAGCTATGGCTTCAATAACCCTTAGGCAAGAAGGCCACCCACTTGCTACAGTGTCCAACTTTTTAGACAAGCAAGCCACTGGTCTTTTCCATGGTCCCAAAGTCTGAGTAAGGACCCTCTGTCCACCCTGGCTCTCTTATCCACGTATAAGGTGAAAGTCTTTTACAAGTCTGATAGTGCCAGGGTGGGAGCCAATAACAGGGCTTTCTTGATTTCATCAAATGCCTTCAGATGTTTGGGGGCCCAGTTAAATGCTTTTCCTTCCTTAGTCAGAGGGTACAAGGGAGCTGCGAGTGTGGCAAACTCAAGGAACCATAGTCTACAAAATCCAACCATACCCAGGAACTCCCTCACCTGTCGAGGGGTGGTCAGCACAGGAATTTGTGTGGCCGCTGCTTTTCCTTCTTCAGTGAGTAACCCAGATAGATTACTTCAGTCTGGAACAGGTGGGTCTTTTTGGCTAAGACCTGATATTCCAACTCACTCAGTTCCACGAGTAATTTCTCACTCCCATGGAAGCATTCTTCTTTAGTGGAGGCAGCCAGGAGCATGTCATCTACATACTGCAGGAGGGTTACCTAGGGATTTTCAGTCCTAAAAGTAGCCAGGTCCTGATATAATGCTTCATCAAAAAGAGTGGGTGAATTCTTTAATCCCTGTGGAAACCTAGTCCAAGTGAGTTGACCTGTTCATCTAGTATCTGGATCCTGTCACTCAAAGGCAAAAATGGGCTGACTGTTGGAATGAAGCCTTAGGCAGAAAAAAAGCATCCTTTAGATCAAGTACAATGTACCATTGCTGTTTAGGTGGGAGGAAACTAAGGAGATTAAAAGGATTTGGAACCACCAGGTGTATGTCTTGTACTCTCTTATTTACCCCTCTCAAGTTTTGTACTGTGTTATAATCATTTGTGCTGGGTTTTCTTACTGGCAACAGAGGAGTGTTCCAAGGCTTTTGGCAAGGTATCAATATGCCCAAGGAAAGGAACCTTTGTATATGTGGCCATATTCCTTCCCTGGCCTCTTTACTCATTGGGTACTGCTGAACCTCGATAGGGGTGCTGTCCAATTTAGGTTCCACCACCGCCGGTGGGACCCTGACTACCATCCCCATGCCCCCTGTCTCTTCCCAGGCTTGAGGAAAGTTAGACAGCCACCAGTCCAGATTTGGGGTTACCTCTTTCTTTGGTTTCTCATGCAATCTATATTTCTCCTCTAGTTTTAGAGCTAATATCATGGTTGTAGGTTCCTCCCATCTCACCTCAGGTCCAGATGGGGTAAACTGAATTTGGGCTTTTAGCTTAGTCCGTAAGCCTCTTCCTAGCAGAGGAGATAGACACTCGGGGATGACCAAGAAACGGTGGGAGACTTGACCCCTTCCTAAATCCACAGTACACGAGGTAATCCGTGAATACTGTTTTTGTCTGGTGGTCCCTAGACACTGTGGTCCTTTTTGTGCCCAGTTTCCCTAAAGGCCATTGCAGCACAGAATATTCAGCCCCCGTATCTTCCAGAAAGTTCAATGGAAGCTCCTGCACAGTTAAGGTTACCCTAAGCTCGGCGAGGGGAACCAAACCTTGTCCCCTCTAATTATTGTCTTCTTCAAAGTTCAGTACTCTGGGGGTTCTCTCCTTCCTCTTAGGGCACTCTAGTGCCCAATGTCCCTTATCTCTGCAGAAAGCACACTGGTCCTTCTCCGGGGGAGGTTTCCTTTCTCCTTTGCTTGCTTTAGGTATTCTGTTGCCCAGGTTCACTGTCTCTCTATGTCCTACCTTACTTCTTTCTCCTACAACTGCAGCCAAGATCCTAGTCAGATCCCCTTCTTGTTTATGATCCCTCCGGCTCTCTTTCCCTTCTGCCTCCTTCTTTTCTCTTTCTTCCTTCTCTCCCACTGTCTTTCTCTTATGATACACTTTCTCTGCCTCTTTAACCAAATCCTGCAAAGTTTAATCTTGTAGCCCTTCTAGGCACTGCAGCTTCCTTTTAATGTCAGGAGCTGACTGTCCTATAGCAATTGCCATAGCAATTGCTGCCTGTTCTTTTGGGGAGGTAGGGTCAAAGGGGATATACCTCCTATAAGCCTCCATGAAACATTCTGGAAAAACAGATGGTGGCTCTACAGGCCCTTGGAGTACTTCCCTTACCTTAGCCAAATTAGTGGAGTGCCTTACAGCCCCTTTGAGACCTGCCACCAGAGCCCAGTGGTAGACCATGAGCTGTTCCCTACCTGCTGCGGTGTTGAAATCCCAGTCAGGTCAGTTCAGAGGAAATCCTGCATCTATCTCATTGGGGAACTGTGTAGGTTGACCATCGGTCCCTAGCACATGCTTGCATGCCTCTAGGAAGATCCGCCCCTTCTCCTCTGCGGTGAACAAAATCTGCAAAAGCTACTGGCAGTCATCCCAGGTGATGTGAGTGCATTAGAAACTCTATCAGCCCAGTTAGACATCAGGGTTCTCAGAAAAAGGGGGGATGATTAGACTTCCAGTTAAAAGATCAACAGAAGAGAATGGCCAGTACTGGAGGGGTTGGAGGTTTGGTGGGTCCACCGGAGCAAAAGGGCAAGGCCGCCATGGAGTCAGGTTCTGCGGGGCTCTGAGCCCTGTGCTTTGGGTGCCTGTGGCTGGTCCCCCACTTCCTGCTCCTTCTTGTGGGGCAGAGATCGGAGGATGCTGGGGAGGAAATTGGGGATACAAAGGAGGGAGGCCTGGCCACTCAAAAGGTTTTTCAATTTCAGGACTGATCTTTGGAGAAGCAGTAGGTGCTGAGGGCTCTGGCTTGGAGGGAGCCTTTTGCTTTGTTTGAGGCATGGGTACACCATGGAGGGCCAGTGTTAGGGAAACTGGCTCCTGCCTTCTGACCCACAGATTTACCCAGGCTAGAGGATCGTGAACTAGTTCTTGCCGGACCGAGATGTAAAATTGCTGATCGGGGTGCGATCCCGGTCCTTCCTGATAAACAATGGCTTTAACATCTGAAATTATAGTCAGGTCAAAAGTGGCCCTCTGGAGGCCAGCCGCCACCAAAAGTCAGCCATTCAGCAGTGCAAAAAGTCTGCCACTTCCCTTTATTAACTTCAACTGACATATTATGTGCTCTATTTCTAACTTCAGTCCAATGGTCTAGTGTCAGGCTTAGGGGGTATCATCACAGTCTGTCCCATCAGCACAGAAAACACTAAGCAAACAAACAATAGACAACACAAAGAGACCACAATATCCAGACAACAACGACCACACCTAGTCCATAGTCACCAGCCAAAAGCAGTTTCAGAAGGAAGAGGTTTTTGTGGTTTTGAAGAGTAAAAGGTTGTCAAAGGACACTGATTCCTTGCCCTAGGGATTTCCTCTGCCGCTCTCAGGAAATCCCACCCAGGAAATCCCACTTTCTTGAGATTTGAGTTCCCAAAATACCACAGAAGGTCCGGATGACCTCTGTGGAATGTTCCAACGCCCTAGGTGTGCCTGGGGGTGTACTGATAAAAAATGTATGATTCTTCCCCTTATGAATTTCCTCATTCCCCCTGTCCTCCCCCTCCTTTGTGATTTTTGCCTTTATAAGCCTGTTACAAGTTCAGGCCGGGGTCGAACTCCTCTACCCCTGCGTGGTGTATGAGTCTCGACCCCAGCATGCTGGCCTGAGATCTCACTCTTTCACTTTCAATAAACTTCCTCATGCGATTGCAGCAAGTCTGGTCTCGGTGCCTCGCTGGGTGCGCGCCTCTCCTGAGATTTGAGTGAGGGTCTCCCTTCGGAGGTCTTTCATTTGGGGGCTCGTCCGGGATTTGCGCGACCACCCAGGGGCCCTAGACCTACTTGGAGGTAAGGATTTTCTTTCCTTTCTTTCTTTGTTATCCTGTTGTGACTCTGTGTTTGTGGATTGTCCAGATTGTGATTCTGTGTTTGTGATTTGTTCAGAGGTCTGGTGCGATCGCAGTTGGGTATTCGCAAACGCTCTAACCGAGTCTGCTCTTCCAAGGGAGGAGTGGAGTGGACGGGGATAGACGTGTCCAGGGTCCACCGTTTGCTCGCCCTGGGAGACGTCCCAGGAGGACAGGGGGAGGACCAGGGACGCCTGGTGGACCCCCACGGGAAAAGTCGGGAGATCAGTTTTTCTCCTTGACGATCTGTGTCAGAGGGCCAATTGTGGGCCATCTGGCTCTTTTCGGGATTTCAGGTCGACTCGAGGTCGGCGACTGACTTTGTCTCTCTGTTTTGTAGTATCTGTGAGTGTTTTGTGTGTGTGTGTCAGAACTAGAAATGGGCCAGACTGTGACAACCCCACTAACACTGACTTGAACCATTGGACGGACGTCAAGACAAGGGCCCATAATCTTTATGTTGAAGTCAGGAAAGGACCATGGCAAACTTTCTGCTCCTCTGAATGGCCGAGTTTTGGCGTAGGATGGCCTTCGGAGGGAACTTTTAATCTGTCTCTTATTTCCGCTGTTAAGCGAATTGTTTTTCAGGCTTCAGGGGGACACCCCGATCAGGTTCCATACATCATCGTGTGGGAGGATCTGGTCCAAAACCCGACATCCTGGGTGAGACCCTGGACAGCGGGGGCAGAAACGGCAACGGTGGCCGTGGCCTCGAACAAGCTGGCACCTGCTCCATCGGCCCCCACGCAGATCTATCCTGAAATTGATGATGGTTTTCTTCTCCTCGACAACCCTCCACCCCCATACCCTCAACCGGCTTCTCATGCAAGTCCCCCACAGGCGCCGACTCCCACTGACTCCCAGACGGCCTCTGAAACAGGACCAGCGGCCGGGACCCGAAGCCCCCGGGTTCGAAGCCCAGGGGGAGATGGCGCGGGGCTTGGCTCTGCTATTGCCCTACCATTACAGGCTTATGGACCCGCCCCAGCTCCGGGAGAACTAGTCCCGCTACAGTATTGGCCGTTTTCATCAGCCGATATGTATAACTGGAAAACTAACCACCCCTCTTTTTCAGAGGACCCCTCGGGCCTGACGGGACTTCTTGAGTCCCTGATGTTTTCTCATCAGCCCACTTGGGACAACTACCAGCAGCTTTTGCAGGTCCTCTTTACTACGGAAGAGAGGGAGAGGATCCTCCTGGAAGCTAGAAAAAATGTTCCAGGACCAGATGGGACCCCCACCAATCTCCCTAATCTTATAGATGCAGTTTTTCCCTTGATCCGCCCTGACTAGGATTACAACTCTGCAGAAGGTAAGGAGCGTCTCAAGGTCTACCGCCGGGCTCTAGTGGCAGGTCTCAAGGGAGCCACAAGGCGACCCACGAATTTGGCTAAGGTAAGAGAGGTTCTTCAGGGACCTGTTGAACCGCCGTCTGTGTTTCTTGACAGGGGTTATACCTTGACCCAACCTCTGAGGGTCAGCAGGCAGAGGTGGCTATGGCCTTTATACAGCAGTCAGCATCAGATATTAAGAGAAAGTTACAATGGCTAGAAGGGTTCCAAAACTATACCTTGCAGGATTTGGTGAAGGAATCAGAGAAAGTGTTTCATAAGGAGGAGACTGAGGAAGAGAAGCGAGAAAGAGAGAAGCAGAAGGCAGAGGAAAGAGAGGACTGGAGGGTAGTAGACAAAAAAGGAATTTGTAGGATTTTGGCCACAGTAGTGAAGGGCCAGGGAGTTAGGAATCAAGTCTGGCACTAGGAAGGAGCCTCTTGACAAAGGTCAATGTGCTTACTATAAAGAAGAAGGCCACTGAGACAAAAATTGCCCCAACAAGAAAAAAAGGGGACACCAGCAACAGAAGCCCCGTACATGTGGCTCCAAAGTTTTAAATATTTATGGACTACCCGAAGATCTGTGGATCTCGGAGTGGGCCGGGTATCCCACTTATTCATTGTAATGCCAGACTGTCCCTGCACCCTGTTGGGGAGAGACCTCCTGACTAAGATGGGGCACAGATTCACTTCCACTCTGGTGGACCACAGGTTAGAGGTCCAGAAGGGGAGCCTGTGCAGGTTCTAACCATCCAGTTGGAGGACGAGTACCAACTCTAAACAGCCTGCCTCAGATCAGACGGACTGGTGGCTGCAGGCATATCCACAGGCCTGGGCGGAGACTGCAGGAATGAGGAAGGCTAAGAACCAGCCCCTGCCCATATGGAGCTGAAAGTACAGGCTAGTGGTGCGTTAGTACCCCATATCAAAGGAGGCATGAGACGGGATCAAGACACTCATCATTCAGTTACTCCAACAACTTCGTATGTGTCCATCATCCTGAGGTGTGCCTCTCCTACTGGTGCGGAAACATGGAACCAACGACTGCTGGACAGTTCAAGATCTCTGAGAGGTAAACAAATTGGTGGCAGAACTCCACCTCACAGTACTTAACCCCTATAACCTGTTGAGCTCATTGCCCTATCCAGGACCTGGTGTACAGCACTGGACTTGAAGAAAATGCATCAATGGACTCATCTAGAGGTAGACAAACTTGTAAAGACTGTCTTGAGGTCAAATTCTTTTGTGCCAGATTTGACTAGATAACTGTGTGCCATGTTAGAAAGCAAATGTATGTAGAATGCTGGGAGGAGAGAAGATAGACCTGAGGTTTACTGAGAAGTGGATTTTACAGAACTGAGCCAAGAAGATATAGATATATAAGTATCTATTAGTCTTTATAGATACATTTTCTGGGTGGGTAAAAGCCTCCCCACAAAGAGAGAAATGGCAGCAGCGGTCATAGCTAAGAAGATTCCAGAAGAGATCTTCCCTAGGTTTGGCACCCCTAAGGTAATTTGATCAGACAATGGGCCATCTGTGTTGCCCAGGTAAGTTAGATATTAGCTTGTTTATTGGGGACTAATTGGAAATTACATTGTGCTTACAGACCCCAGAGCTCAGGACAGGTGGAAAGAATGAATAAAACTCTAAAAGAGACCCTTACTAAATTAGCTATTGAGACCAGCGGTAAAGACTGGGTGACCCTCCTCCCCTTTGCGCTTCTTAGAGTTCGAAACTCGCCGGGGCGTTTCGGCCTTACCCCTTATGAAATCCTACATGGGGGACTGCCCCCCTTAACGGAGTCATGCGGGATATTGGATCCTGGCACTAACTCCCCCTCCTCCTCTGCTCTATTTGCCCACTTAAAGGCCTTAGAAGTTATTAAAACACAGATCTGGAGTCGAATAAAAGAAGCCTACACTCCAGGAACCACCGCGGTGCCCCACAGGTTCCAGGTCGGAGACTCAGTCCTGGTCAGACGACATCGCGCTGGCATGCTTGAGCCCCGGTGGAAGGGACACTACCTGGTGCTGTTGACTACCCCCTTGGCAGTCAAGGTCAACAGGATTGCTGCTTGGGTACAGTGGCTGCTGGTGACAATTCTCTTAAGCTGTGCCTTCGTTGTAGCCCCAACCTTGGGTAATAACCCTCATTCCCTTCAAAAATTAACCTGGGAAGTGATTAATGAAGTGGGCGACGTCGTGTGGTCAACTACCGCAGTGCACCCCCCTTGGACTTGGTGGCCTGATCTTGCACCCGATGTCTGTAAGTTAGCAGCCGGCTCTATGGCCTAGGATCTTTCCAGTTATACCAATTTAGAAAAGCCACCCCCAGAAGAACAGTGTGTCCCTCATGGCATAGGGATCACATTGGGGTGTTCAGGACAGTTTTACCGAGCCAACCTTCAGGCAGCAGACTTCTATGTCTGCCCCGGACAGGGACACACCAGGGAAATGAAGAGAGGGGCCTCAGACTATTTTTGTAGTAAATGGGGATGTGAGACCATGGGAAAAGCCTACTGGAACCCTTCCTCTGCTTGGGATCTAATTATAGTTAAAAAGGGTCGTAGGCCAGGGGAGCCAGAGAAAGGGGAAAGAGATCCATCCAAATACCTGGCTTATAGGACTGGGTGTGCCTCTGAAAGCTCCGGTAGCCCTCAGGGACCGTGCAAAGACAGTTATTGTAACCCTCTAAATATCAGCTTCACCCCATAGGAAAAACAAGATCGTCAGTGGGTAAGAGGAAACCGTTGGGGATGGAGAGTCTATACTGGCAGAGGGGACCCTAGATTCATTTTTTGTTATTAAGATAAAGATAGAGAGTCCACCCACATGACCCGTAGGCCCCAATTCGGTGCTTGATGACCCTGCACCCAGGCCTGAGAGTCCTCCTTGTCTCACTCTGTCACCAAAGGAGGACTCGTATCCCCTTTTGACCACACCCTCCTATCTCCCTATGAGAACTGAGGACCGCCTGTTCAATCTGCTTGATAGTGCATTTGTTGTTTTAAACTGCCACTACTTTGACCTTAGCTGTCTTGTTAGGACTTGGAGTGGCAGCAGGAATTGGAACAGGAGCAGCTGCCCTCATCCAACAACCTTACTACTATAATGAACTCAGAGCAGCTATGGATGCGGACCTGGGAGCATTAGAACAGTCCATAACCAAACTAGAAGAGTCATTGACTTCATTATCAGAGGTAGTGCTACAGAACAGGAGGGGATTAGATCTGCTTTTTCTAAAGGAAGGAGGGCTCTGTGCTGCCCTAAAAGAAGAATGTTGCTTTTACGTAGATCATTCCGGTGTCATAAGAGATTCTATGGCAAAGCTTAGAGAAAGACTAGAAAACAGAAAAAAAGAAAAAGAAACATACCAAGGATGGTATGAAAATTGGTTTAACTGGTCACCCTGGTTCTCTACGCTAGTCTCTGCTTTGGTCCGGCCTTTACTCATTTTAATGCTAATCCTAACCTTTGGGCCATGCATCCTCAATAGACTGGTGACTTTTATAAAAGAAAGGGTGAGTGCTGTACAGTCCTAAGACAACAATACCAGATATTACAAGAAGCTGAGGGATCGCTCTAAGATTAGAGCTTTTTACAAAAAGAAAAACGGGGGAATGAAGAGTAAAAGGTTGTCAAAGGACACTGATTCCTTGCCCTAGGGATTTCCTCTGCCGCTCCCAGGAAATCCCACCCAGGAAATCCCACTTTCTTGAGATTTGAGTTCCCAAAATACCACAGAAGGTCCGGATGACCTCTGTGGAATGTTCCAACGCCCTAGGTGTGCCTGGGGGTGTACTGATAAAAAATGTATGATTCTTCCCCTTATGAATTTCCTCATTCCCCCTGTCCTCCCCCTCCTTTGTGATTTTTGCCTTTATAAGCCTGTTACAAGTTCAGGCCGGGGTCGAACTCCTCTACCCCTGCGTGGTGTATGAGTCTCGACCCCAGCATGCTGGCCTGAGATCTCACTCTTTCACTTTCAATAAACTTCCTCATGCGATTGCAGCAAGTCTGGTCTCGGTGCCTCGCTGGGTGCGCGCCTCTCCTGAGATTTGAGTGAGGGTCTCCCTTCGGAGGTCTTTCAGTTTCTCTTCCAAAAGGATTACGCAGTCCTCCCTTACCCGAAAGGAGCTGTCAGGCTGTGTTTCCCTGGACATGTCTGTCAAACACAGCCCCCTCCCCCCAGCCTCATGGCTCTGAAGAGCAGCTGTGAAACCAAAAGCGCTTTTCAGATCCAAAGCAGAACAAAAACAGACAGCCGTTATATACTCAGACACAAATTGGGGAATCCCCGTTTACCTTCAAGAGGATCTCAAAGTCTTGGGTGGTCACAAAATCCAGGACGAGCACCCAACCTAAAGACCCTGGAATTGGGGAAGCCCTTCACTCAAGCACTGGGAGAACGTGAACCCAACAACTCACAAAGAGCCAGTCTTGCTGCAATTAGGCAAGAGGTATATTTAGGAAATCAGAGCTCTGAGAATGACTTGTATCTCATGCAGGAGATAGAGGAGTCAACCCGAAACTCAATTAGGGGGACATATTTATAGGGAAATTACATAGGTAGTTGGGAACAAGTGCATAGCAATTTCATTGGTTTATTCAAATTGGCATTCTCTGTCTGCTTTTGGATATGATTCAACTCTAGAACACCCTGTTTTGGGGCATGCCAACCTTCATACTTGTTTTTCTCTGGACTGCAGTCAGAATTTGTCAACACCAGATGGTTTGTGGTGTCTATGGTCAGACCACTTCTTGAAACAAGTTATATTACTCTTAGCCTTGAGGCATACTTGTCCCCAGGGTAGGGTCAGTCGAGCTACCTTGAAATTTTAACTCTTTCAGGATCAAGTGACCATGGGTCTGTGGTCTCATTTCTGGGTCTTTGATTCTATTTCACTGATCTACCTGCTTGTCTCTGTACCAGTACCAGGCAGTTTTTATCACAATTGATTTGTAATACAGCTTGAGGTCAGGGATGGTGTTTTCCCTCAGAAGTTTTTTTTTTTTATTGTTGATAATGGTTTTTGTTATGCTGGGTTTATTGTTATTCCAAATGAATTTGTAAATTTTTTTTCTAACTCAATGAAGAATTGAGTTGGAAATTTGATGGGGATTTCATTGAATTTGTAGATTGCCTTAGGCAATATGGCCATTTTTACAATGTTGATCCTTCTACTTTCTCCCTAAAAATCCCACCAGGGAAGTTTTAAAGCTAATAAAAACCTTCAGCAAAGTGGCTGGATATAAAATTAACTCAAATAAATCAGTAGCCTTTCTCTACTAAAACGACAAATAGACTGAGAAAGAAATTAGAGAATTAACACCCTTCACAATAGTCACAAGAATATAAAATGCCTTGGTATGACCCTAACCAAGCAAGTGAAGGGTCTGTATGACAAGAACTTCAAGTTTCTGAAGAAGTAAATTGAAGAAGACCTCAGAAGATGCAAAGATATTCCATCTTCATGGATTGGAACATTGTACATTGTAAAAATTAGATCAATGATCTTTAAAAATCTTTCAGCAGGGCAACCCTAGACCCTTTAGTAATGGGAAAACAAATTCCTAAAATATTAAAGAACCTTTTCATTGGTCATAATCAAGCCAGACTGCAACTCAAGCTAGAGGATACCATATTTGGAGGCATAATTGACAAAGGAGCAGATAGAACGTTCCTCTGAATATGAGTTCCTTGAAATCCGGAAACTCAGCCCTAGGCTTCAAGCCAGGAATGGGACTGTTGGGTTGGGTCAGGAAGAGGGGCTAGGTGCTTAACATGGCTGGACAAAACACTGCCCCTTCCCCACCTGGGGAATCCTCCTCTACCAAGACATGCTGCCTCCCTTCTTTTTTCTGTGGGACCCCCACTGTCACCCCACCCCAGGGCAGTGCAGCAGGTCCACCTGGAACAGGTGTTCTTGTAGGAACCCCTTCAGGGACCCCCACTCAAGTCTCGGGACATGGGGTTACCCAGTGAAACTGAGACCTTCTTTGCTGCAAAAGCACAAGGTAGTTTACTGGTGGAGCTCCAGGCTGATAAGTATCTCACGCAGGAAATAGAGGTACAGACCAGGAGGCTCAAAAGCTGGGGCGTTTTCTGGGGGAGGGGGGAGTTGGGAGAGAGGGTTGGGGGCTGGGAAGTACAAAGTATACAAAGTTTACCCAATACCCATAGCCTAAGTGCAGTTAGGAAGTCCGGAGACTGGTGGGGCAGATGCTTATCTAAGTTGGGATACTTGTGCTTAACATCTAATTTACATTTGAAAGACAGCTTGAGACAGCTTCTGCATTCCTATCTTATCTTTAAGGTCAGCTGGCCTAGCCTCAGGGATGTTTTTAACTATGGGCTTAGCTGGGCATGCCTGGACTTGTTTTTCAATGTTCTCAGTCCTAAAATTTAATTTCATTCCATTGTGGGGAAACCAGCTGGGCAAGGGTATGCATCATGGGCAGTGTGGCCATGTGTTTCTTGCCTACTTCCTGGTATCAATTGCTGGCCTCCTCTACAGTTGCTAGGTAACTGAGAGGTGGGGTTTACAGAATCCCAACAGGTACAATTCCGTTGGCCTTGTGACTGCCTCCCTCCCTCCATTGTAGGTAGCAGCTGAGCAGCAACAGCAGAGGAACCTGAGTTTTCAGTTGCAAGCTGATCTCTGGTGCCCACCCTCTGCCCCAGCCCAGTTGCTGAACCCAAGGCCCTGCCTAAAATTATGACCTTACCCCGCAAGGGTCAGTGACTTAGGGAAGGTGAGCCAGACTGAGTCTGCCCCAGAGGAGTAGAACTGTACAACAAGGTACTGGACTGGCACTGCAGCAAAAGTGGTGTGCTGTTGTGGATAAAAAGGACTCACCCCTTCCAGGCTCCAAAGGAGTTGTATATTTTACTGGTTTTGACATCTCCTACAGCCAGGAGCTCTTTAAGGAGAGGCATTCAAGAGTTCCAATTTCCCCCTAAAACTAACATGGACCTCTGACAAATACTATATTGGATTCACTTGGCCAATAGCCCTCTAGGTGCTAAAAACCTTTAACACTTGTGAATTGTTATCCAGACCAAATTGTGCCACCCTTTACTCAGCAGTTGCTTTCATGGGCTTCTAACACTCACCTGATAGCTCAGAAATTTTTGCTAGCTCTCATGGGAAGTTAGATAATCATTTCCTTAAACATACTTTTCCCCATTTTTCCTTTGATTAGTGTGCTTTATTTTCTTGCTAGTTATCATGGGAAGTTAAATAATTATTTCCCTAAACATAAAATTGTCTCCATTGTTTCTATGATGATTGTATCCCATAGGACATTATTTCTGAGAGGCTTGTTCCATGAGCTTCCTCCAGCTTCAGAGATGCCTATAGAATGGTTTTGGTTACATCATATATAGCTCTAATAATGCTACTCCAAAAATATTTAAACAATAATTTACTGGTTCAGTTCAATTCGGTGAATTCATGGCCATTTCAACTTTATTAGAGGTTGAAATTAAGGCCAGAATCTATCAACATCTTCAGTGGTAACCATATCTCTACCCTTAGCTTCTGTCAAGCCCTCAGGTGGACACTTACACATGGCTGTTATCCAGTTACAGATAATCATTGAGCAAAGCATCTTGCTTGCCGTTTTATATCAAACATGTTTGTTCTCATCCTAAACTCCCAGGTACAATATCTCTCAAGGCAGCTCAAAGTTGGTTTTTATCTTTTAGTAATCTCCCTTAGAACAAGCTCCATCCCTACAGGCATGAATTCATAGTTTTGCCCACTGGTTACATAAACTTTTCCCTAATTGTATCCCAGCCTCATGCAAACATTTATGTATGTCTGCTCATTCTACAGCCCAATCCTCCCTTTTGGACCGCTACCCCCTCCCAACACATCAGTTACAGGAGGACTAGGTACATTCTCTCTCACTTAGACCAGACAAGGCAGCCCAGTTAGAGGAAAGGGATCCACTGGCAGGTAACAAATTTAGACAGGCTCCAGTCCAGTTGTTGGGGGACCTCCATAAAGACTAAGCTGCACATCTGTTACATAGGTGTGTGTCAGGGCCCTGAGCCCAGTTCATGCTTACCCTTTGACTAGTAGTTCAGGCTCTGAGAAACCCCAAGAGTCCAGTTTAGTTGTCTCTGTTGGTCTTTCATTGGAGACCCTATCCTCTTTGGGTCTCTCAATCCTTCCCCTGAATCTTCCATGAGACTTCCTGTGGTGCACTAATGTTTACCTGTGGGTCTCTACATCTGTTTTCATCAGCCGGTGCAAGGAGCCTTTCAGAGACCAGTTATGCTAGGATTCTGTCTGCAAACAAAACTGAGTATAATTAATAGTGACAGGGATTAGGTCTTGCCCAAGGGATTAGTCTCAACTTGGTACAGCTATTGGTTGCCCATTCTTCCCATCTCTGCTCTATCTTTGTCCCTGCACATGTTGTAGGCAGGACAAAATTAGGTCAAAAGTTTTATGAGAGAGTTTGTGTTCTTATCCCTCCAGTGGGGGTCCTCCCCATCTACAGGAAGTGGCCACTTCAGGATCCATATGCATCACAGCTAGGAGTTTCAGCTAATGTTACCCTGATAGATCCCCTGTCCCAGGTCTCTAGCACATCCTAGATATGCCTCCCAGAAAAAAAAGATAAGAATAGCAATTGATCCACAAATACTTCAAACTAAAATTTGTCTTGCCTAGGAGATGAGCAGGGACAAAGAGAAAGCACAGGTCAGGAAATGACCAACCAATGACTAGTTCAAGTTGAGACCCATCCCATAGGCAAAACCCAATCCCTGACAATATTAATGATATTCTGTTATGGTTAAAGACATGATCCTAGCATAACTGTCCTCTGAGAGTCCCAACCCACTAGCTGACCAAAACAGATGCAGAGACACAGACCAAATATTAGATGGAGTTTGGGGAGTCTTGTGGAAGAGTTGAAGGGAAAAAGATGAATTAGCACTATTCACTTGCATATTTTATGAAATTAATCACTTCTTTTCAAACTCTAAGAAAATTACTTGGTTGTTTTGTTTCAGCCATGCTACTCTTGTATCCACTAAACAATTTGATTATACTTTCCTGAATCTGCTTGGTGTTGACTCCATAGACAATTGGATTCATGGGAGGGGGAAATAGCAGGTAAAGTTTGGCCACTGTGATGTGTATGTAATGTGGAATTGTGTGTCCTCAAAAATGATGAGTAAAGAAATTTTAAAAGGCAGGCACATAAGTGATCACAATAGCACAGATGTGAGATGTGCAGATGCTGAAGGCCTTGTGATGAGCATCAGCAGAGGACAGGTTCATTACTGCTCTCAGTATCATTGTGTAGACACAGTGTTTCAGAGTATGTCAAGTACTCAAACCACAAGAGCAACTAACTGTTGCATGTAGTTGTAAAAACATGTTACCAACTTAGCCTAGAAGCTTGTATCCATGCTCTGGCCCCTCCTGGCTTCTCTTTTGTTCTTCCTGGCTTAGCTGAACCAGACTGAATTTCTCCAGGAGTCAACCACTCAACCAGCTCACTCCTGTGTCCCTTGCCCCAGGAGCGGGGTTGTGTTACCAGCCCCACTGGAGACCTTTGAATTCACACATAAAAAATACACTCAGGTTTTTTACTTTAAAATTTGCTTGCTAGGACAATTGCTGGGCTCAAATACTTCCTGCCTAGAAATGCATACCCTTAAGCATTTATTATCAGTGTTTCTCCTTAAAGACCTGTATCAGCTAGCCCTCACCTACCTCCATAGCCACCCATCAGTGGCAGAGGACACTGGATCTGGCTTCTCCAAGATCTTACAAGATTGCTGTGTGCCTCTCATTTCAAAGCCTGGCCAAAGAACCCCTATTTTTTCCTGCCTCTCCCTTTTCATCTTGGCCCTAAAAGCCCTACCTGTACCTTCAACCCAGCAATTGGCTCCCACCTTCTTTATTGACAAATTTGACATTGCCACAGGATATCTTGGCCACAGACATATGATCACAGTAGGCATGAGGTGTGAGCCTTCCTCAGCAATAGGGCAGGCATTTGGTAAGGAAAGTGAAAGGGGGGGGGGGGTGGTGAATGCCACATTCCTCAAGAAAGTGGCAGGACTCCCTTTGGAATCACAGGGTTGGTCAGGATGGTTCTATAACACAAAGGGTAGCAGATGGCCACATAATGATCCAGGACCATGAACAGTAGCATGCCAGACTCTATTGCTATGAAGGTATACACAAAGAACATCAGAGCCAGGCAGGCTTTAAACCCAATATTCTTGAGATTGAACCAGAAGAGGCACAGTATATTGGGTACTGTGGTTGTGCTTAAGGTGACATCAGTGAAGGAGAGAGGGCCAGGAAGTAGTTCAGGGGTCTGTGCAGAGCCTCCTTGTTGCCAATGTGATAGATAAGCTCATAGTTTCCCACCACAGCAATCATGTACATGAAGCAGAATGCCAGAGAGATCCAGACATGTGCATCTTCCAGCCCAGGAACAGCATTCAGGGTAAAAATTCTAGGGTCAGACTGGAGCTATTGACTCTAGACATATTGGCTGGCTGGATTATACTCAGTAATAATGTCAGTGTCTTGGAAAAAAATATAAACAAAAGGTAAGCAGATGGTTAAGCAAGTTCATGCTTAAAAAAAGGGGGGGGGGAGTTGACTTCTATGAGATCTCTGAAACAGAAGTAACTAAACTTCCTTGTAATTATTCCCTCTTGCTTCATTTCTAAATTTGTTTTTAATATCACAGATGTAAGACACTGGCAAGTTGCTCAGTCACTCATGCCTCATAATTATCTGTTTTCACTAAGATAATAACTGGATCCTGTTCTCGTGCTTGTAGTACTACACAACAGGATGATTTAAAATACTGTGCTAGCATTATATATAGGGAATATTGAATAAATCAACATCAAAACTATTTTTACTACCATTATCACTAGATTCTGCCTCAATTTAGAACATACTCTCAAACTATTCTTGTTTTGATGGATACATGTCAACTTAAATGGAGTCTTTTCTATCCTGCTCAAATTCCAGACTCATGGGTTTACAAGGAAAATAATACTGTAAGGTTTAGAAGCATTTACTATAATACAGAATTGAAGTTACAACTTCTGAAAGAAATACTAATTAATTAAAGCCTTCAAGAGTGAATTTATATTTCTGGTTTAAAAGGTCATATTTTTTATTCCCCACAGTAATAACCATGAATCATTTTTTTTATCAGCAATTACACCCCATTCACTACATTCATTTTAATTTTCAACAGTAAGAGTCTTTGGAAGTCATCCCAACTCACCTTAGAGTAAATGAAGACCAGACTAGTTTGCATGACTGAGCATCAGGAATTCTATGACAGTCAGATTCTACCTGCAGCCAGCATGGTTGGACCTTTTGTGAATGCATAACCTTGACTTTGTATCTGATTGGCTCTTTTCAGTTTGCTCTCACAGGAGACCCAGAGAGAATTGATACTCTAGAAATCATGATAATCTTTGCCCTTACTAGATCTTAAACACTGGTGAAACCAAAGAAAAACAGTATCATTTTCAGAAGGTCTTTGGAACAGCACACATAAGATCTGCACAGGTTCAAACCAAATCAAATACCAGTAATAAGAGGAGGAAGTGGACACAAACACCTATCCTTGACCAGGATGCTACTTGTAACTGATACTTACTGTGAAAGTGAAAAGCAGGCCCCATATTCAGTAGTATATGGAAAACATAAAATGTACAACATGGTTTTGTTGTGTTGGTGGTGGTGGTTACTTTTTTGTTTTTGTCTTATTTGAGTTTTGTTTGTTTTTATCTTTGTTTTTGTTGTTTGGTAAAGGGGTGTTTTGGAGGATCTGGGATAAGTTTCTAAGAAGAAAAAGACATGGCTATGACTAAAATAGATTATATGAAAGAATTAAATAAAAACAGGAAAAATAATATTAAAGTTATGCATTCTTCAATGTGTAGTTGCTAATAACTGACAATCACAAAATATTTTTATTTCATTTGCCTTATCAGAGATTAATCTTACTTCATTCTTATCATCTACTATATACACATGCATATGCATTCACATGAGTATACACAGACACATATATACTCCTATTTCATAAAGGTACTGAAGAAGCAAAAGAGACAAAGAAGGTAAGCCACATAATCATATATATTGTAAAACATTACAAAAATGTGTTCTATCTAGCTTATGTTTATTCTGAGTTTATCAATTATATAATTAATATATAAATTCACGTGGCCCAACAGCCAGCCGGAAAGGCGGCTCGAACAGGCTGAGCAACTGGTGAGTGGGAGACCTAGGCTGCGGGGGAGCAGAGAGATCTCTGCGGAGTGCACACGGAAAGGGCACCCCATGCCCAGACCTGCCCTGTACTCCCCGATCCAGTGACCGGGAACAGATCTTAGGAACTTCTGTTCCCACCCGGAGACAACTTCAGGACACAGAGCAGAGCCCAGCCCAACTGCCAGCCGGAAAGGCGGCTCATACAGACTGAGAAACTGCGACCTGGAACAGATCTTAGGAACTTCTGTTCCCACCCGGAGACGACTTCAGGACACAGAGCGGAGCCTGGCCCAACTGCAAGCCGGAAAGGCGGCTCGTACAGGCTGAGCAACTGGTGAGTGAAAGACCTAGGCTGCTGGGAAGCAGAGGGATCTCTGCGGAGTGCACACTGAAAGGGCACCCCCTGCCCTGACCTGCCCTGTCCTCCCTGATCCAGTGACCGGGAACAGATCTTAGGAACTTCTGTTCCCACCCGGAGAGGACTTCAGGACACAGAGCAGAGCCTGGCCCAACAGCCAGCCGGAAAGGCGGCTCATACAGACTGAGAAACTGCGACCTGGAACAGATCTTAGGAACTTCTGTTCCCACCCGGAGGCAACTTCAGTAAGCAGAGCGGAGCCTGGCCCAGCTGCCACCCGGAACCTGGGCTGCCGGAAAGTAGAGAGATCTCTGCAGAGTGCACACGGAAAGTGTACCAGGGACACAGACCAGATACTAGGGAAAGGCAAGAACATATCACTGACAACAAAATGGCAAGAGGAAAGAGAAAGAGTATATTCCAAGGAAACCAAGACAATCTAGCAACACCA
The DNA here is from genome assembly GCF_963924665.1 of Micromys minutus. Classification (NCBI taxonomy): domain Eukaryota; kingdom Metazoa; phylum Chordata; class Mammalia; order Rodentia; family Muridae; genus Micromys; species Micromys minutus. The sequence continues at coordinate 90,744,605 of NC_137971.1, read as the reverse complement.
GAACCCAGCTCTCCGATAGTAGCAAACATCGGAATTCCAAACACTCCAGAGAAAGAAGACACAGACCTGAAATCATGCCTCAAGACGCTGATAGAGTTACTTAAACAAGAAAGGGAGGAAAAGCAAAAAGATTCAGAAGCTTTTAAAGAAGAAACAAGAAAAACACTCAAAGAACTCAAAGAACGAGACGAAAACAGAACCAAAGAAATAAAGGAATGGAAGAGGGAAATTAAAACAGAAATTGACACAATAAAGAAAGCGCTAAAAGAGATAACCCTAGAGTCAGAACACCAAAAAAAGAAATCAGGAGTCACAGAAGCAAGCATTTCCAACAGATTACAAGAGATCGAGGAGAGAATCTCGGGGGCAGAAGACAACATTGCAAACATAGACAAAACAGCCAGAGAAGATGCAAAAAACAAAAAGCTCCTAACCCAAAATGTCCAGGAAATACAAGACACAATGAGAAGACCGAACCTAAGGATAATAGGAATAGAAGAGGGAGAAGAGTATCAACTAAGAGGCACAGTAAATATCTTCAACAAAATCATAGAAGAAAACTTCCCTACCCTCAAGAATGAGATGACCACGAGCATAAAAGAAGCCTTCAGAACTCCAAATAGGTTGGACCAGAAAAGAAATACCTCCCAACACATAATAGTAAAAACATCAAGTGCCCAAAGTAAAGAAAGAATACTAAAAGCAGTAAGGGAAAAAGGTCAGGTAACATATAAAGGCAGACCAATCAGACTCACACCCGATTTCTCAACAGAGACTATGAAAGCTAGAAGAGCCTGGACAGACATCATGCACTCCTTAAGAGAGCACAAGTGCCAGCCCAAGCTGCTATACCCAGCAAAACTATCAATCACCATCGATGGAGAGACAAAGATATTTCAAGACAAATCAAAATTCACACAATATCTGACCACAAACCCAGCACTACAACGAATTATAGGTGGAAAGCCCAATACAAGGAGGGAAAATACAGCCTAGTAAAAACAAGAAAACTCCTAAACAAGAAAACTAAAAGAAGAAAAAAACACAGACACAACTCAACCCAAAAAAGCAAAATGGCAGAAAACAGAAACAATTATTCCTTGATATCCATTAATATTAATGGTCTCAACTCCCCAATAAAGAGACATAGACTATCAGACTGGATACATAAACAAAATCCAGCCTTTTGCTGCATACAGGAAACTCATCTCAGAGACAGAGACAGACACTATCTCAGAGTAAAAGGGTGGGAAAAAAACTTCCAAGCAAACAGCTCCAAGAAGCAAGCTGGAGTGGCTATTCTAATATCGAATAAAAAAGATAAAGAAGGACACTTTTTACTCATTACCGGGGAAATCTGTCAGGAGGAACTCTCAATCCTTAACATATATGCTCCAAATAAAAAATCACCCACATTCATAAAACAAACTCTACTAAAGCTCAAAAAATACATTTCACCCCACACAATAATAGTGGGAGACTTTAACACCCCACTCTCACCAATGGACAGATCAGGGAAACAGAAACTGAACAAGGACACTGCAAAACTAGCAGAGACTTTGAACCAACTAGAATTAATAGATATATACAGAACATACTATCCTAAAGTAAAAGAATACACCTTCTTCTCACCACCCCATGGCACCTTCTCGAAAATTGACCACATAATTGGACACAGAACGAGCCTTCATCGATATAAGAAGAATGAAATACTCCCATGCATCCTCTCAGATCACCATGGTCTACGGCTGGTCTTTAACAACAACAAAGACAACAAAATGCCCACATACACATGGAAACTAAACAACGCTCTGTTAAAGGATAGCAGGGTCAAAGAAGAAATAAAGAAAGAAATTAAGGACTTTCTAGAATTCAACGAAAATGATAACACAACATACCCAAACCTATGGGATGCAATGAAAGCAGTATTGAGAGGAAAACTCATTGCCTTAAGTGCTTCCAAAAAGAAACTGGAGAGAGCTCACATCAGCAACCTGACAGCACAGCTAAAAGCCCTAGAACAAAAGGAAGCAGATATACCCAAAAAGAGTAGACGGCAAGAAATAATCAAAATTAGGGCAGAAATAGACCAAATAGAAACAAAAAAAACCATTGAAAAAATCAACAAAACAAAGAGTTGGTTCTTTGAGAAAATCAACAAGATTGATAAACCCCTAGCCAGACTAACTAGAGGGCAAAGAGAGAGTATCCAAATTAACAAAATCAGAAAGGAAAGTGGTGACATAACAACTGAAACTAAGGAAATTCAAGAAATCATCAGATCCTACTACAAAAACTTATACTCCACAAAATTGGAAAATCTGGAGGAAGTGGACGAATTCCTAGACAGATACAAGGTCCCAAAGTTGAACCAGGACCAAGTAAACCATCTAAATAACCCTATAACACCTAAAGAAATAGAAGAAGTCATCAAAAGCCTCCCAACCAAAAAAGCCCAGGTCCAGAAGGGTTCAGTGCAGAATTTTATCAGACATTTATTGGGGATATAACACCAATATTCGCCAAACTATTCCAAAAGATAGCATCAGATGGAATATTACCCAACTCATTTTTTGAGGCTACAATAATCCTCGTACCTAAGCCACACAAAGACCCTACAAGGAAAGAGAACTTTAGACCAATCTCACTTATGAACATTGATGCAAAAATACTCAACAAAATCTTTGCAAACCGAATCCAAGAACACATCAAAACCATCATTCATCATGATCAAGTAGGCTTCATCCCTGGGATGCAGGGATGGTTTAACATAAGGAAATCCATCAATGTAATCCACCATATAAACAAACTTAAAGACCAAAATCACATGGTCATCTCACTAGACGCTGAGAAAGCATTCGACAAAATCCAACACCCCTTCATGTTAAAAGTCCTGGAAAGAACAGGAATCCAAGGCCCATATTTAAACATAATAAAAGCAATATACAGCAAACCAACAGCCAACATCAAACTTAATGGCGAAAAACTTGAAGCAATCCCACTAAAATCAGGGACTCAACAAGGCTGCCCACTCTCTCCCTACCTATTCAACATAGTACTGGAAGTCCTGGCTGGAGCAATTAGACAGCAAAAAAAGATCAAGGGGATACAAATCGGAAAGGAAGAGATAAAAACATCACTCTTTGCCGATGACATGATAGTGTACTTGAGTGACCCCAAAAATTCCACCAGAGAACTCCTACAGCTGATAAACAAGTTCAGCAAAGTGGACGGATACAAGAAAACAAAACGGCAACCAACAGAATGGGAAAAGGTCTTTACCAACACCACATCAGATAGAGGCCTAATATCCAAGGTGTACAAGGAACTCAAAAAGCTAGACACCAGAGAATCAAATAACCCTATTAAAAAATGGGGTACAGAGCTAAACAAATCATTTTCAGTTGAGGAACACCGAATGGCCGAAAAACATCTGAGGAAGTGCTTGACATCCTTAGCCATCAGGGAAATGCAAATCAAAACAACCCTAAGATTCCACCTCACACCAGTCAGATTGGCCAAGATCCAAAACTCAGATGACAGCAGATGCTGGCGAGGCTGCCGAGAAAGAGGAACACTTCTCCACTGTTGGTGGGGTTGCAAGCTAATACAACCACTCTGGAAATCAGTCTGGCGATACCTCAGAAAATTGGATATAGTACTACCTGAAACAACTCACAGACTGTATGAAGTCCAAGAAATAAAGAAAACAAAAAATAAACATATATTCACAAAACAAGAAGACTTTGACTATTTCCATGTTGCGTTTTGTTTTGCATGTACTTTACGCTTATTACAACTAGTAGGTTTTCAATGCATACTGTCAAGCTCTTGAAAAAAATCAAGTACTGACTAAAAAACATATTCACATGGTTTTATGTAAAATTTATTTTAATGTCTGAAAAAACAGTACTGACAAAAATGTATAATTTTAAGCAAAAAATGTTTAAAATCTTTACATTTATCTTTGTTTTGCAAAATAAAGTCGTTTAAAAAAATATATAAATTCACATATGTCTACAAAATCACACATATTTGCTGTCATGGGGACTTGACAATTAGTGAAATATATGCTTCCAGATGTATTATTGGTTAGATTTTCTCTGAAGCATTTTATTATGCAGAGACTGATGCTGAATGGATTTGCAAAACAAATTTAAGTAATGTCATTTCAGATGGTAAATATATAAGTCATTGTCATATTTGAAAAAATAGAAATTGACCTTTGTAGATATACAAATTCATTAACAATGTTCAGTTCTTAGAAATAAATCATTTTAACCTTCAGAGTAATTGAAACCAAGACCAATAAAACATACCATGTACAAAAGAGTCCTTCTTTCAGATACAATCCTTTTTTACACTCCTCTTAATCCTTTTTTATATATGTGTTTTATCTTGTGTTTCCCTTACCAGTGTGTCTATTCTCAATACCCAGAAACATGGGATTATTAGACATTCAGCTCTGCATCAAGTTAAATCCAGTTTATAACTCATACAGTTAGTCATCTATATTTCATGTCTCAAGAATGAGTGGGATAATCATAAATACCATAGAAACCTAATGATATAACCTCCTTAATAACACAAGGACATTTGAAAAATCTAATTTCCAAAGAGCTTAAATGTTCAATATTCAGAGAGGAACAGAATTCTTGAACATTTAAAAAGAGTATTTATAAAAATAGCAAATAATTAGAATTGGTATAGCCCACTAAATATCAAACCATAGCTTGTCTTGTATATATACTGTAGTACTGAAACCATGTTTTCTATATCAGCAACATACTTGATCTAAGAGTATCAGAGAGAACAAAATGTTCCAAATTACAGAGTGTTTGACTTTTAAACACAGAACAAAGATTAACATTTAATTTCTATGCATTATTTTATTACTTTTCTATCTATATAGAATTCTATATGTACAAAAAGACTTATATGGAATGAGCACACTGTCTTTAATTTCTACATCTTATACTTGGCAGAGCATTGCTTAAATTGAAAACAATTCAGAACGTCTACAAATTAGATGGCTTAATATTATTTCACTCATCCTTTATAGCTTTGTGGCAAATTTTGGTATTCACAGATCATTATGCTTAATCTATACTCACCAAGAAATCTGTTTCTATGTTACATTCTGTCCTACATGTACTTTATGATTATAGTAACTAGTGGGATTTCAATGCATGCTATCAAACCTCTAAAAGAATTATGTGCTGACAAAAATATTCATATAGTATTATGCTTAAATGCCTTTAAAATATGTATATGTATCCCTCTTTTTTAAAAAAAATAAAGTTGTAAGAAAAAAGAAAATGCCCCCCCCCCCCACATTTTCCCTATTATAAGCAATGTAACTGGTCATAACATGCATTTGTTTTAGGCAATGTCCATTTTGTCTCCAAGTAAAAGCTTGATTACACTTTCCCTAATCTGCTTGGTCTTGACTCCATAAACAATTGGATTCATGGTAGGGGGCAGGAGCAGGTAGAAGTTAGCCACAATGATGTGGATGTGGTGGGGAATTGTGTGTCCTCCAAAACGATGAGTGAATAAAGTAAAAAGTGCAGGCACATAAGTGATCACAATAGCACAGATGTGAGATGTGCAGGTGCTGAAGGCCTTGTGACGAGCATCAGCAGAGGACAGACTCACCACTGCTCGCAATATCATAGTGTAAGACACAGAGATACAGCAAATGTCAAACACACCAATCAACAGAGCAACCAAGAGGCCGTAGATTGCATTGACCTTGACATTGCCACAGGATACCTTGGCCACAGACATGTGATCACAGTAAGTGTGGGGGATAAGGGAGCCTCTGCAATAGGGTAAGCGCTTGGTGAGAAGAGTGAATGGGAAGATGAGCATTACACTCCTCAAGAATGTAGCAAGACAAACCTTTGCAATCACAGGGTTGGTGAGGATGGTAGTGTATCTAAGAGGATAGCAGATGGCTACATAGCGGTCCAGGGCCATGAGCATGAGCACACCAGACTCCATTGCAGTAAACATGTGGACAAAGAACATCTGGACAAGGCAGGAACTAAATCCAATCTTCTTGAAGTTGAACCAGAATATGCAGAGCATATTGGGCACTGTGGTTGTACACAAGGTGACATCAGTGAAGGAGAGTAAGGCCAGGAAGTAGTACATGGGCCTGTGCAGAGCCTCTTCATGACCAATGAGGTAGATAAGCCCACAGTTGCCCATCACAGCAATCATGTACATGAAGCAGAATGGCAGAGAGATCCAAACATGTGCATCTTCCAGCCCAGGAACACCATTGAGGATAAAGAATTCTGGGGTCAGGCTGGAGCTGTTGGCTCCAGACATAATGGCTTGCAGGATGAGAGCATTGTATATTCAGTAATAATGTCTGTGTCCTGGGAAACAAGATAAATAAAAGGTAAGTAAGGGTCTTAGAAAATAAATGATCTCTTTAATATGAGATTTTTTTAATTGCAGGATTCTCTATAAATTTATAGTCTATTTCCATTTTATATGACACAGTATATAATACTGACCAGTTGATTCAACAATTTATCACTCAGCTTTCATTCTACAATGATACAATAAGTTCATCGAGCTCAGAATGTTGACAAGATCATGAAAAAGGATGGTGTTATATTAACTACTGAGAATATCAGTAATGAATATTCCACAAATGTAAGCAGTAATGGTCATTATTATGCAGCCTAGAAGAAGAAATCTTTGTTCCTATGTCCTCCAAGAGATTAAAATTTGTTCTTAATATATGTAAATATATATAAAATGTGGAACAAAATCCATGGAAATCTTACAATAATTCCTGAAAGCCTGCTGTTACTAAAAGTTGACTGAGGTAGTATCCCCTGGAACTCCTGTAAGGGAACTTGTCCATGTGTTTGCAAAGTATCCTAAATTGGATCCTAAATGGATAGAGATATCCTTATATAGCTGGAGGTACTGACACTGCATCATCAAAAGACCAAGATAATCTGGGGAGATATAAACTGTTGGATCTGCATTCTACTTGCAGTTCAACTCTAATCAGTAAGTACATAAATCCACATTATCTCTTGATGCACAGTACCAAACTTTATCCACAAGGCCCATTATATCACAGATAGATAAATCAAATGTAGCTCTTTCTTTTCCTTCCTCAGTACAGGGAATTTTGGCTCAAATTTTCCATGCCATATTTCTGAGCTAAAGGGAAATTTATGGTTATTCTTTGCACTATTCATGGCACTAAAATATATTCAAAAGAAGAAAAACCTAGGTTTCTACAGCACTATTCTCTAATAGTATAAGGACTTTTTATACCGCATTTGCAATAGACAGATGGGAATCCTGGCTATGAATTAAAGCTTCTTTGTAATACAAAATAGGAGAGTAGACTTGAATTTGAAGGAGCAATGATTGTATTATTTTTAGAACCTTTAAATGTAATAAATCTCTAGCACTACAACCAATAGATGTTACCACAGCAATATGAGAATATACTCAATGCCTGTACATAAGAACTTGATGTATATTACCTCATATTAATAATACATGTGAGAAGCATATACTATTGTTGTCTTGATAATTGGACTGCTTTTGACTTTTCTGAAACCATTGTCATATAAGGAAGTATATTGATTGAGCAATTAGGCAAAGTCCCAAACCTTAGGTTACTAATATTTCAAAACAAGCTGGTTCCTCCATTCAAACCTAAATAACAGAGAGACATATTATGTTTTCGTTGTGTAGATGAGAAAACATGGGTGCAGAGTAACAACATTTAAAATGGCAAGGCAAAAGTTACATGAAAGTTTGAATTTTCTACCACACATTTGGTGTTTGTGTCTGTGAACATGAGTGACAAATCATAATGCTTATGGAAAGCTTCACAACCTGAGTGTAACAGGTTTAACAAATCATGATGATATAGGAACATGATTTCTAAATTCAAGACAGAGCAAACTTACCCTGAATTGTCACATAGGGCAGAGAGGAGACAGGTGTGAGGAGTGAGGGAGAGTTAGTTATTCTCTCACTGAGGAAGTTCTCCACACAGCAAGTGTCTGTGACATAGCTGCAGTCTCCTCTGGGACACTTTGTGAAGACAACGTATGGCCTGTGGCTGTGTGCATTTTGGATATGAAGTTGGATTTTTGGGTTTTTGTTGTTGTTGTTTCAGAAGGAGCCTCCTTTAGCAAATCCTGCCAATATTCTTACAATTCTAAACTTATGTAATATTACTTTCTAGCTCCCTCCACAAAAGATAGTTCTGCTGGATGCAAATCTGAGCATATCTAGCTATTAGTAAAGGTACAACAACCGAATTTCCCCTCTGTGGGAACCAATGACTAACTGAATTTCATTGACAATTAATTAATTATGATGTCATTTTACTATTGGTTTACAACTGTGGAAGCCTTTCTACCTTTTTCTCCCAGGGAAATGAAAATGTATTCTGCTCAGTGGAACTTCTGTGATCTACAACTCATGAGTTCCTTTTCCTTAAATCTTTTTCCATTTTCTGAAAACAAGAATCATTAGAAGTCACTGAAACTCACCTCGGTGCTAAGAGAGACCCCAACAGTGTCCATGCCCAAGAGCCTGATCATGAGGGGTTCTATACCCACCCAGAATTTCTGCATCATTTTCAATGTTCTCCAGCCTGGACAGTGTGCATTTGATTGGGTCTTTGTAGCTCAATGTCTCAGGGGACTGTGGTTGAAGATATGACATCCTTTGGGACATATGAGATAATTTTGGTATTTAATCCTCAAGCACAGGTGAAACTAGGAGAAAATTATACCCAAGTTACACATTCTCTCTCAGGTGTAGATTCTGAAAAAATTTTGATAGGCAGAAATAACTATCTTTTATTTTATTTAAATCTCATGACATCACAATACCCATTGCATATCTGTAAATGTGTATGTGTATGCATTTTAATATGTACATATATATTCAAATGTATTTGATAGTTTTGAAAAGAGAGACACAATGAATACTTAATCAGGTATAATATATAAATTGATGTAGAAAAATTCAGGAGCCATAATGGGACAAACTAATAACCAGCAGGTGACCATCCTGAGATGGCTGCCTTGGATTATTATATAATCTGTGACTGGTTCGCCCTTATTTAGCAAGGCTGTAACAGATTCATTTTAGGAAAGATTCCTGCTATTAATATGATTTTTCTGTTATTATTAAACATATATAACAACCATTAAATTATGGCACACTCTCTTGGAGTAGATCTCTGCAGATCTATGAAGATGTACTGTCCTGTACTGATTCTATATAGACATAGAAATGACTTCTGAAGTCTTAATGATGATCCTATAACAATTTCTACAATTGTAACTGATTACTAAACTTGTTTATAGTGAGACTGTCATTAAGTCATTTCTGATAGTCAAAACTGCAATGAGGACTCTGTCAGTCTCCCAAGTGTCACCAACTGCTCTTAGATAGTAACATGACTTTCTCCTACTCAGAGCACATTCCAAGAGGTTGTAAAACAATTAACCAAAGATCATAAAAAGGGAACTAGTGATTTATTATAGGTGCCAGGACAGAGAATAAAATATTGACTCGGTTTATCTATACAAAACTTCACTAATAACTTAGTTAAACTTAGTTATGGTTTTAAGCCTCCAGTGAACCAGTAAAGCTGAGACAGGTGATGGATGTTTAGCCAGATAATTACTACTAATGGATATGCCTGTAAACATTCTGTGCTGTAAACTTCCATTTCAACTTCTGATTTGATTTTTACTGGGAACTTGTGGTGAACTTTGTAATATGTGATCATGTTTTCTGAAAGACGTATAGGTACTGAGGACAAAGAGGAGTCAGAACTAAGCTGAGAAGAACCGAGCTGAGAGAACTGAGTGGAGAAGAACAGAGCAGAGAGAGGAACTGAGCTGAGGAGACGGGTTTAAACAGAACAGAGAGCAAGATTAGAAGGAGAATACAGAGTGGAATAACCTGGAGACTATAGGTAACATAAAATACCAAGTGAGCAGTGTGCAGAATGCAGAGAAAAGGAGGAAAAGAGAAGAAGCTGGAGAGAGCAGAAGGAGCAGGCAGGCTTCTTCTTACCAAGGGACAGAACAGGTCCTTCCTTAATAACAAGGCAGGCTTAGTCTATTAAAAGGAGCAAAACTTTTTTCTTACGAACTTGGGTTTAACTCATTGAGCATAAAAAAGCTGGAAGCTTTTTTTTTTTCTCTATACAATAAAGACTGGAGCTCATTTTTCATCCAGAATGAGTGAGTTCTTTCTGCACCTGTGCTTGGTCTTTCACCCTATATGCATATGTAAGAATGGATGTATGTGTGTTAAGTATGTAATTGTGAAAATATACAAGTTTCTCTCTCCACCTCCCTCTCCTCTCTCTCTCTCTCTCTCTCTCTCTCTCTCTCTCTCTCTCTCTCTCTCTCTCTCTCTCTCTCTCTCTCTCTCTCTCTCTCTCTCTCTCTCTGTGTGTGTGTGTGTGTGTGTGTATGTTAATTGTGAGAATGTTTGCAAGCTGGGCCCAGATAGTTTAAGTAGAAATGTATAAATGCCCATTTGTGTATCTATATACGAACTTATGTGAATTTACTTGCCTATGTAAAAGTTTTTCCTTCTGCAAGCACTATTCTCTTCTCTTGATTTAATACAAGTTTATTTCTCCAAACTTCCCCCTAGTCTGACAAGAAGCCTAACAGTTCCCTCCTGCTGAGATAGTACAAAGGCTATTTACTCAAACCTTAGCTGTGCTAGGAAGAGGTGCTAAGTGCCAGAGACTGCAGTTTCTGGTCTCAGAAGATCACAGAAGGCAGGTCAGCTACAGTAGCATAGTAACTTAGACTTAGATAGTAAATGTTTTATTAAATATATTGTAAGACCAAGTCTTACTCTCCACCGACATTCTTCCCCCTCTGCTTCCTCAAGAAGAACAAGAACCTACCCATGCTGGGGCTAGCCCCTGGCAGAAAAATATTTCTAGTTTATGTTTTATATTTAAGAATTAAATTGATAAGTCAGTCCTGGCCTGCCATTATGAGGTATGGGCCAGCTGATGAATAAGTACATGGCTGAGAGATAGGAGGGAAAGAAGCCCTGCAGCTTGCAGGCTATTTAGAGAGTCAGAACTAGAAACACATGGGTAAAGACCTACACTACCAGTTGAAGCCATGGTGATATCTAGGCCCCTGCTAGAAGCTAAGGGGCTATATCTGAGTCTGTGACACTTCAGGAGCAAGTGTCCATGTTGATGTCTGTGACCTCTGCTACCACCAAATGCCATGAGAAAGTCCATGGTCTGGGCTTCCAAATGAGGCCATGTTGATTTCTGAGAACCAAGCTGAATATGCCCAGCCCTTCGCCAGCCACTGAAGGTGGCACCATTGGTGATATGAGCTTGAGAGAGCTGGCTCTCTCCCATTGCTGTCTAATGAATTCTGGAAAGCCTACCTCACCCCTCACTTGGGCAGCATAAGAAAGCTGGTCCTGGTGGTTTGAACGTGGGAGAGTTTACCCAGGTGCTTTGGGAGCAGGAGAGTGAGCTAATCAACTCAGCTACCACCTTGGACCAGATCCAATGCTTTGAGTTGGCCTACCCCAACATCTCCCTGTGGGACCTTGGGCCAGAAGTCCCACATAGGTCTCTGGTAAGAGATGAGAGTGACTTCTGCTGTCTCCGCTGATGGGTCTAGCTGGACGCACATAAACTCAGAGCAGAGAAGGGGAAAGCTTTCAGCGGCTGGGCTCAGAGTGCCAGGCCAGGCTGAACTGAGCCAGCAAGAGGCTCCAGCTCAGAGTGCAAAAAGCTTCAGGAGAAAAAACTCTCTTCCCAACTGGGGATGTTAACAACTCTTAAAACAAAAGCTCTCAGGTGGTAGAATGTGTCTTACATGAATTTACTCTCGAGCAAAATCCCCATATGTATAGGTTTTGAAAATGGTTCTTCCTATTGACTTGGCCTGAGGGCTTGGGAAGACCTTGTTTTTATATTTTGGGGTGGTCATTACCCACACCTGTATCTTAAATGAAAAAAGCCTTATTGACTCATAGAGTGTGGCATTATTGGAGGTGTGGCCTTGTTAGAGAAGAGAAGTTGTAATCTTGTGGAGGAAATTTGCCACTGGGGGTAGGCTTTATGCTTTTAGTATCTCAAGTCAAGGCCAGTGTCATTCTCTTCTTGCTGCCTGCTAATATGGATGTATAACTCTCAGATAATGTCTAGGACAATGATTGCCTTCATGACACTACGCTCCCTGATAGGATGACAATGGACTAACCCTCTGAACTATAAGTCAGCCCCAATTAAATATTTTCCTTTATATGACTTGCTGTGGTATGGTCTATTTTCACAACAATAAATTCCTAACACAACACTCAGGCTCTTTCTTTTTTTTTTCTTTTTTTTTTTTAAGTGTGAAATTATATTTTTTAACAACTTTATTTTACAAAACAAAGATAAATGTACAGATTTAAAGCATTATTTGCATAAAATTATACAATACTATTTTGTCAGTACTTTTTTCAGATTTTAAAATAATTTTTACATAAAACTGTATGGAAATATTTTTTAGTCAGTACTTGATTTTTTTAAAGGTTGAATAGTATGCATTGAAAACTTAATAGTTACAATGAGCATAAAGTACATGTAAAGCAAAATGTAACATGGAAATAGTCAAAGTTTTCTTGTTGTATAGAGATTTTTTTTGTTTTGTTTTGTTTTCTTTATTTCTTGGACTTCATGCAGACTGTGAGTTGTTTCTGGGGCAGTGCAAGCCTCTGGGGTTAGCATCCCATTATCAGTGACTGCATATTATGTCTGTTCTTTTGTGACTGGGTTATCTCACTCAGAATGATATTCTCTAGATGCAGCCATTTTCTTAAGAATTTGGTCAAGTCATTGTTTCTGGTGGCTGAGTAGTATTCCATTGTGTAAATGTACCACAATTTTTGTATCCATTCATCTTCTGAAGGACATCTGGGTTCCTTCCAGCTTCTGGCTATTATAAATAGAGCTGCTATGAACATTGTGGTGCATATATCTTTGTTGTGTACTAAGGTGTCTCTGGGGTATATGCCCAGAAGTGGAATAGCTGGGTCTTCAGGTAGTACTATGTCCAATTTTCTGAGGTATCGCCAGACTGATTTCCAGAGTGGTTGTATTAGTTTGCAACCCCACCAACAGTGGAGAAGTATTCCTCTTTCTCTGCCACCTCGCCAGCATCTGTTGTCATCTGAGATTTGGATCTTGGCCAATCTGACTGGTGTGAGGTGGAATCTCAGGATTGTTTTGATTTGCATTTCCCTGATGGCTAAGGATGTTGAGCACTTCCTCAGATATTTCTCAGCCATTCGATATTCCTCAACTGAGAATGTTTTGTTTAGCTCTGTACCCCATTTTTTAATAGGGTTATTTGATTCTCTGGTGTCTAGCTTTTTGACTCAGGCTCTTTCTTATTCAGCATCTGACTACAAATCTGGCCATACCTTCTGTTGTTCCTCTATTCTACAAGTGCATGTGAAATCCTGGTGCTTATTACTTAGCATTTATCTTTGTTTGTATAAAGATTATTTTTCCAGTTAATTCCCATCTGCTGCTTCTTGAACATCTGCATACATTCATGGTTTGCCTGATACTTTTCTTTCACACTAAAGCTTTTACTCACTTCTGAAATTAGTAAATAATGGTGTATATTAATTTGATAATCTCTGTGTAACAATTGGCCGGTGTTGGTGTTAAGTTGATCAGTCTTTTGCCTTTTTTATCTTCTCCTAAATTAGAAATTTGGCTACACTTTGTGAAACCCCTTATTTTCTTTGTTTGTCTAACACTGAGTCAGTTACACAGACCATATTCAGAAAAACTTTGTAGCCAGTATTAAGAATATACTTGAGGCCAGTTAATGAAAGATTCCCTGTAGAAAGCTAATCATCTATTTTTCGAAATGGAATATTTAAATTCATACATGGAATGATATCTCCTCAGAATATTTCATGCATAAGGAATCAGCATTGAAATTAGCTGCTCTTAACAATATCACAGTTTCCTGGATCTGCTCATGTTTATCAGAAGCCATGCTATGTGTTCTGGAGAACATCAGAATGCATAGTTGTCCCATTTCTCTTTGTAATAAGAAGTACTTACACAGCAGAATAACATGGACAATGAGTTGTAAGAAAGTAAGTAACTGGTTGAACTACAAACTCTAGAAATTAAAGGGCAGAGGAGGATTTTATACCTTGGGACATACTGGATGCAAAAATTGTCAGGACATTTCTCTTTTTCCTACTAATGATTGATACATGCATTAAAAACACACACCTTTGTTTTGTGCTATTTAGTACATACTTTTTTTTGTGTTTCCATAGCCAACATTTCCACTGATACTCTGAGACCCAAGGCTACAGAGTTAGATTCTCAAAAAGAATTAATGAACAAATGAACAAACTTACAAATTTACTAATAACTTTTTTGCCTGCTTAGCCTATAGCATAACAAAATGTGCTTTATGCCTATTTTAAATACAGATTCTTGAGTGATAACACAGGAAAAAAGAACTCTTAGACACTTTTGTGTGTGAAATATAAGCTACATTTAATAAAATTAGCAACTCAAGTATGATATTTCCAATGTACCAAAAATATAAGTTGGAAAATATTTATGACACTTGGCCTAATTGTTATCATAACAATATTAGCTTGCTAATACTAGACAGGATATGTGACCATATCATACTGTGATATCCTCCTCTTCAAACACAATGCAACCATAAGACTATAAATTCTATGAAAAATAAGCTCTGCAACACACAAATACATTATCTGTTAAGCTATAATTTGGTAATATTCTTTTCTCAAGAAAATGTCATATCCTAAAATTGCAAATATTAGATAAAATTACAAATACGACTGACTTAAAATCATTTTTTCCATATTTGTTACAAATTTCCTCTACGCTGTTTTCTCTGTATTTTAGTCTACTGATATGGACACAACTAGATTAAATGACACCATTCACATAAATATTCCTTGAAATTATTCTCTATTTTTCATAATTCAAGAAATTCACTTGTTTTTTAATCCTTTTATATCAGTAATGCCACTCTTGTCTCCACAAAAATATTTGATTACACTCTCCCGAATCTGCTTGGTCTTGACTCCATAAACAATTGGGTTCATGGTAGCCGGCAGGAGCAGGTAGAGGTTAGCCACGATGATGTGGATATGGTGGGGAATTGTGTGTTCTCCAAAACGATGAGTGAAGAAATTAAAAAAGGCAGGCACATAAGTGATCACAATAGCACAGATGTGAGATGTGCAGGTGCTGAAGGCCTTGTGACGAGCATCAGCAGAGGACAGGTTCATTACTGCTCTCAGTATCATTGTGTATGACACAGTAATACAGAATATGTCAAATGCACAAACCACAAGAGCAACTAACAGACCATAGACTGCATTGACTTTGACATTGCCACAGGATATCTTGGCCACAGACATGTGGTCACAGTAGGCGTGAGGGATGTGGTTTCCTCGGCAATAGGGCAGGCGCTTGGTGAGGAAAGTGAAAGGTAGGATGAATGCTACACTCCTCAGGAAAGTAGCAAAACTAGCTTTGGCAATCACAGGGTTGGTCAGGATGGTTCCATAGCGCAAAGGGTAGCAGATGGCCACATAGCGATCTAGGGCCATGAGCATCAGCATGCCAGACTCTGTCGCTGTGAAGGTATGCACAAAGAACATCTGGACCAGGCAGGCTTTAAATCCAATCTTCTTCAGGTTAAACCAGAATATACACAGCATATTGGGTACAGTAGTTGTACATAAGGTTATGTCAGTGAAGGAGAGCAGTGTTAGAAAATAGTACATGGGCCTGTGCAGAGCCTCCTCATGGCCAATGAGGTAGATAAGCCCACAGTTGCCCACCACAGCAATCATGTACATGAAGCAGAATGGCAGAGAGATCCAGACATGTGCATCTTCCAGCCTAGGAACACCATTGAGGATAAAGAATTCTGGGGTCAGGCTGGAGCTGTTGGATCCAGACATATTTGCTGATGGGATGAGAACATTTTACATTCTTTAACAGTGTCAGTACCCTGGGAAAGAATTGAAATCAAAGGTAAGCAGAAGGTTAGGGAAGTAGATAAGAAAAGAGTCACTACATAGTTGACTTCTATGAGATGTCTACAACTAGAAGTGATTAGACTTCCTGTAATCATCCTCTCCCATTCATGTGATGTTGCTGTATATAGTTTAAAATTCTACTGAGTTTTGCTCCAGGAAAGCCATGCTCTGGAGCCCCCACCCAGCTTCTCTTTTGTTTTACCTGCCTTTGCTCCAGGAGGTGACCATGCTGCCAGCTTCCACCAGAGACCCTTGAATCTGTGTAGAACACACACACACACACACACACACACACACACACACACAAACACACACACACACACACACAGTCAGTGTTAATTCCTTTATAATTTGCCAATTGCTGGGCATTATTATCTCCTGCCTGAAAAAGGGTGTCCTTACTATTTTATTATCTCTGTTCTTTCACTTCCTCTAAACATCAGTGGCTAGTTCCACCTAACCCCTATCCATGGTCACCTGCCTGTAGCAGAGGCCACAGGCTCCAGCTCTCCCCAGGGCCTCACATGGCTGCTGCATTCTTCCTCCAAATCATGGCAGAAAGCTCTGCTCTCTCTCTCCTTGAGTCTGCTTTTTTTTCTCCTGATACCTGGAAGCCTGTACCTTCCACCCAACAATTAGTCCCTAGTCTTCTTCACTGACAAACCAAGAACCAATTGGGAAACAGGACTTTAACATGAGAACCACCTCTTTCAATGTCCTATTCTATTTTTAACATCACAAATACAAGACACTGGCAAGTTGCTCAGTCATTTGAGCTCCATAATTTTCTGTTTGCAGCTATATTGGACCATGTTCGCAGTGTTGGTAAGACTATACAAGAGAAAGATTTAAAATATGGTGCTAAAATTATATACAGTGAATACTGAATAAATATCAGCATCAAAAACTATCAGTATCATTATCATTAGATTCTGTCTCGGTTTAGAGAATCCTCCCAGACTAATCTCTTAACTGATATATTTTAATTTACATTGATTTTTCATTCCTGCTCAAACTCCAGACTCCTGGTGGGTTTACCTAGCAAATATTAATGCAAGATATTGAAGATTCCCTCATAACAGGGAATTAAGTTTCACCTTTTGAAAGGAACACTAGTTAGCTAAGGCCTACAAAAGTGAATATATATTGCTGGTTTATTGATAGTTAGCTAGCTAATACATTGTAAACTAGAATGAAATGGGAGCCATCTCACCTTTAGATCCTTTCCAGGTCCCTGATACAATAAAATGACCAAGTAAATAGCTACTGAAATTTCCATCGAAGAACTGTTCTTTATGGAAAGCTGTTTTAGATATCTCTGCTCTTGCTAAAACAGCCAGAGATCACTAGGTCTCAATACCAGAAAGAAGGTGCCGGGACACATGGAGAAGAATGAGCTGCAGGGTTTTCTCTGGTGACTTATAGATAAAAGCTGGTAAGTTACCACAGAAACCATCACTGTGTTTTAATAATTCTAGTCGAAAAAATGATATTCAGTAAATCACAGACAGTTGTTTCTTCCACTTCATCAGTGCAAACATTAGTTTTTCCTTCTAGATCATCACATTTCTGTGTGATAGCTGCAGACCTGCACAACCACTCTCTGCCAGGGACCCACAGTGGACACACTAAGTAGATCACCTTTATGTACCTTCCTGTGCTCTACTCAGCTCTCTGCATATTTGCTTTTAATCCTGCCTGCCAATCTGACACCCTGCACCCAACCATGTCAATCTCCTTGAAGCGCTGCTTCTTTGTTTAGATCTCCAAAGTCCCCCTAGTTCTTTTTCACTGCCCCTCTCAGCTTTTTCTTCTAGTTCATCCCCATTTTTTTGTGATTCTCTACAGAGCAGCTCACTACTAGGCTCCACACCTGCCACACTAGCTGGGTACCAAAAGTGCTATCTCCCAGGGACCCCCACAGCCATCAAACTTTGCTGGGACTTAGGAGCACCCAAAGTGGGTTACAACCAAAGCACAGAACACCTACTCAACAAAGACAGGATCCAGATAGGTACACCAAGAAATACTTCAAACATCATGACTCTAGATATCTAGATATTAGTGCAGGAAGAAGAATACTAGCAATGAAGATAATATGACTTCCTCCAGAAGTCAGAAACCCTATTGTAATAGGCATTGAACAGAAAAACAATTTCACTGATGTATAATGGCAAGGACGTCAAACTAGAGATACAAAAAAAAAAATGGTGTCAAGGTTATGAATAAATGTTTTAATGAAGATAATGAAAATACAAACAACTGACTGAAATAATAAAAAATTCAAGACATGAAAGTAGAAAACTTAGAATCACTAAGGAAAATCCAAGCTGAAATAAAGCTGGAAATGAAAAACTCAGGATGTCAAACCAAAACCCTGGAGGGAAGTTTCAAAAGATCCAAAACCACAAAAGAGAGAATATCAGGTCTTGATGACAAGGTAGAAATGGTGGATATTTCAGCCAAAGGAAATGCTATGTAGACCTTCCTTTTCAAGTCTCAATGAGCTGCAAGGGTCTTCTACACTTTGGACTATGTTTATAGTACTATAATGCATATGAAAGAGGAGAAAGCAAATTGTTAAATGTCTCTCTCCAAAAATAGAATAATGGCCCATTTGGTATAAAATGTGGGAACTGAGAGTGAAGATTAAACCTTGTTTCTTAAATTGATTACCTACATCAATTTGAGAAAATCATAAAACTTTTCTTGGACAATTATAAGAGACAAAGGATAACAATAGTATGGCTTCTTATGTGCGACTGGACTATACCCGAATGTATATATCACAGTTGACAGTTAATCCTAACAAATCTGAGGTATTTATGAAGGGCATGCCTGTGTAACATTAGAACACTTGTCTGCAGCCTTGGTTCTGGGCCCATGATATGTACACTTTGCACAATATAAGCCATTACTCTATGTGCCTGAGTCACCTTGACTTAGATTCAAGGATATTGTTTGTTATAAATCTCACTCCATTGTTCATGCAAGGTCCTGTGGATTATTTAGAAAAATAATAGTTTTGTTACAAAACCAAGAACATTTCATGTTTTTCTGCATGTATCAAATTAATATCTTTTTGTATTGCATTATATTATAATGTTTAAATTTAAATATTATTATTTAGATCATTGGCTTGAGTTTCATTAGGAAAGTCATTAAATGATTTAGGCTGAATTTCTTCTTTTGAATTGGATATTCCCTGTATTTGCATTTCAGATGTTGTCCCCTTTCTACCAACCCCATCCTTTCTCCCCTCCCATCATTCTCACTGTATCACTGTATAAGAAAGGACCTGTAGGCACAGGGTGACTCAAAACTACCTTAGCTCACAAAAGCAAAGTATTGGCAAATTATGAGTTTCCTCTTGAAAGTTCATAAGTCTCTGTCACTGTGGTAAGAAATAAGTGTAAGGAATAGCTAGTGAGCTTATGAGATAGGAAAAATTGGATATTCAGGAACAAGAGAAAAAAATCTTATTTTTTGATTTTAGCTTAGGAAGGAGAGATGGAGCAAACATGAGAAGTTAGAGAGAGCTGGTCTTTCATTAAAGGAGCCCTCTACACAGAGGCTGTCTGTACGAATGCCAGGTTTTCTTGTCTGTACCAGTTTACACTCCTGCTGAATATGAGACTGCATTGAAGAACTCCCATAAAATTTCTTCTTCTTCAAGTTCTCCCAAAACATCCTGATTTCTGGTCTTCTGCTTTTGAGTAAATTCACATTTTCGTGCCAAGGTCATTCCACTCTAAGCAATTCTGAGCATAATTATCTATTATTAGTTAAGGCAAAAATACTTCCCTCAAAGCACCCCCCCATTTGGTATAATGTTAGATGTAATTATATAGGCTGCAGAATTTTACTATGCTGGACATTTTTCTTCTTTTCCTGGTTATTTCAGAGCTTTTACCAAGAAGGAATACTGAAATTTGTCTAAATATTTTCTGTATACATTGAGAAAATAATAAAAATTCTACCTTAAAAATTATTTTCCTCCTACAGGAACCTTAAACTGCCTAAACTTTGCCATCTCTGTAAAATTAATTGAAAATTAAAATTTATTTAATATTTTAGGTAAGTCATATTGTTTTTATTCCCTAAAGGGATGTATTGTTCTCATCAACAAACGCACCCAAATCACTACGTTCATTTTAATTTTCAACAGTAAGAGTCTTTGGAAGTCATCCCGACTCACCTTAAAGTAAATGAAGACCAGACTAGTGTGCATGACTGAGCATCAGGAATTCTATGACAGTCAGATTCTACCTGCAGCCAGCATGGTTGGACCTTTTGAGGAATACATAACCTTGACTTTGTATCTGATTGGCTCTTTACAGTTTGCTTTCTTGGGAGACCCAGAGAGGATAGATCCTTTGGGAATCATTCTAATTTTTGTCCTTACTAGATCTTAAACACCAGTGAAACCAAAAAAAAAAAAAAAAAAAAAAAAAAAGTATCATTGTTTTTCTTTCTTTTCTTTTCTTTTTTATTTTGGTAATGTTTCATTTGACCTTACATCTCAAATAATATCCCACTTCCCGGTTACGCCCTCTAACAACCCCACATCTCAAGGCATTTCACTTCCTGGTTACCTCTCCACCAGTCCCCACATCCCACAATTGCCCTTCCCCCTATTATTTGCCTGTATGAGAGTGCTGCCCAACCTGCCCACACTCAAGTGCCCCACTGACTGCTCCAGCATCCCCCTACACTGGTGTATCAAACCTCCCTGGGACCAAGGTCCTACCCTTCTGTTGCTATCAGGCAAGGCCATCCTCTGATATGTATATCTTGAGCCATGCATACCTCCAGAGAACTGGGTGGTATGTCAGCCTATGTTGTTCTTCTATTGGGGTTGCAATCCCCCACCTCTCCTTCAGTCTTTCTGCCAGCTTCCCTTTCTGATGTGCAAAATATCTGCACTGATCGGTTGCTGGCCAGACTTCTTCAGGACCCGACAGACTAGGCTCCTTTCAGCAAGCACCTCTTGACCACAGCAAGTGTTGAGTTTGGTGTCTGCAGACATGATGGATCCCCAGGTGGGGTCGTCCCTGATTGGCCCTTCCTTCAGTTTCTCTTCAGTATTATTTTGTCTCTGTTCTTTTTTTGGACAGGAACATTTCTGGGTTAAAATTTTGAAATGGGTGGGTGTCCACATCCCTTGACCAGAGGCTGTGCCTATATGCTGGAGGAGGTCTCTACAGGATCTATCTCCCACTTTTGTGCATTTTGGCTAAAGTCATCCCCATTGGGGCCTGGGAGGCTCACATTTCCCTGGTGTCTTGGACCCTCCAGTGATTATCCCCAGTTCCTCATTCCCCCTGGTCCATATTTTTGTTTGATTTCCTGACCCCTTGTAACTCTCTCACATCTCCCCAAGATCCTGATGCTGACACCCTTATTTTCTCCCTCTTCTTTCTCCCTCAAAGTCCCCCTTTTCCTCCACCTCCCACAATCATCCTGTTCCTCCTCAATGCAGGAATAAAGTTTCCAAACCCTGGACTTCCTTCTCCATATGTTCTGTGGTTTGTATTATGTGAGCTTTTGGGTTAATAGTCACATATTAGTGAGTACATAAAATGTGTGTTCTTTTGTGTCTGGGTTACCTCAGTCAGCATGATATTTTCTATTTCCATCCATTTGCCTGCGAATTTAATGAAGTCATTGTTTTTATTAGATGCATAGTATTCCATTATTATATGTGTCACATTTTCTGTATCTATTCTGCTGTTGAGGGTGATCTGGGTTATTTTCATCTTCTGGCTATTTTAAAAATAGGTGCTATGAAAATAGTGGAGCATGTGTCCTTGTTATATCCTGAGCATCTTTTTGGTGTATTCCCAGGAGTGGTATAGCTGGGTCCTTGAGTAGAACTATTTCCAATTTTCTTACAAACTGCCAGACTGAGTTCCAAAGTGTTTTTACCAGTTTGCAGTTCTACCAGCAATGGAGGAGTGTTCCTCTTTCTCCACATCCTCGCCAACAATTGCTGTCACCTGAATTTTTGTTCTTATCTGTTCTGACTGGTGTGAGCTGGAAGGAATCTCAGGGTTGTTTTGATTTGCATTTCCCTGATGATTAGGGATGTTGAGCATTTCTTTAGGTGCTTCCCATCCATCTTATATTCTTCAGTTGAGAATTCTTTGTTTAGCTTTGTACTCTGTTTTTAATTGGGTTTTTGATTCTCTGAAGTTCAACTTCATAAGTTCTTTGTATATATTGGATATTAGCCCTCTGTTGGATGTAAGGTTGGTAAAGATCTTTTCCCAATCTGTTGGTTGCCATTTTGTTCTATTGAAAGTGTCCTTTACCCTGCAGAATCTTTGCAACTTTATGAGGCCCCATTTGTCAATTGTTGCTCTTAAACCATAAGTCATTGGTGTTCTGCTCAGGAAATTTTCCCTTATGCCCAAGTATTCAAGGCTCTTTCCCACGTTTTCTTCTATTAGATTCAACATATCTGGTTTTATATGGAGGTCCTTGATCTGTTTGGACTTGACCGTTGTACAAGGAGATAAGAATGGATCAATTTGCATTCTTCTACATGCATACCACCAGTTGAACAACAAAAGGCCTTTAGGGACAGCACACACAGATCTGTACAGCTTCAAATCAAATCAAATCACAACACCAAAGAGAGGAAGTGAACACTAACTCCTCCTACCCTAGGAAGGATGCTTGGTACCTGATACTTACTGTGAAAGGGAAATCTATTTTATCTAATTGAATGTTAATAGCAATGTCTACCACCCTCTAGGGCAGGCAGCACCACGACCAGTGGTTGAAAGCAAACATAAAACAGACATGTTTTGGTTATTTTGTTGTTGTTGTAGTTTGGGTATTTTTTTTTTTAATTTGGGGTTTGTTTGTTTTTATCTTTGTTTTAGTTTTTTTGGAAAGGAGATGTTTTGGAGGATGTAAAATGAGTTTCTGGAAGGTAAAAAATGACTAAAATATATTATATGAAAAAAATAAAGTAAGAAAAATAATATTAAGGTCATGAGTTCTTCTATGTATAGCTTATGACTAATAACTCTAATAGTCCTGAACTTATTTTTTATTTTATTTGTCTTAACAAAAGTTGATCTTACTATACTTTTATCACCTATTATATACACATGCATATGTTTGCACATGAGTACACAGACACACACATATATGTACTCCTATTTTGTAAAGTTTTTGAAAAAGTGAGACAGAGAAGATAAGACACAAGTTCATATGTATTGTAAAATGTTATACATAAATGTGTTCTATACAGTTTATGTTTATTCTGAACTTACAAATAATGTAATGAATACATAAAATCATGCATGCCCACATAAACACACATATTTTCTATTTAGAAGAACTCGACAATTAGTGCCATATACCCTTCCAGATGTTTTCTTTTAAACATTTTTGCATGCAGAGATTGATGCTGAGTGGATTTGAAAAAATATACTTAAATAATTTTGACATTTTAGATAGTAAATATGTAAGCCAGTGTGTCTAATTTGAAAAAAAATAGAGATTGAAATTTGTGGATATACAGAATTTGACTAAAAGAAAAAAGTAATTAAACCTAAGAAATCAAACATTTTGAATTAGAAGTCTGAGTTTATTTCCTTAAATAGTAAGGAATATATCATTAGTGCGTATATCAAACACTCCAAACAACATACAAAATAAAATACTTTGTGAATTTATTTTATGAAAATATTTCCACAATAATGAAGTAAATAGAAAAATTAGCATTAGACAACATTAACATAACTAAATATTTTTCTAAAAGTCAACACAAGCAATATAGATAATAAAAATTTAATAACTTTCATATGATATTTCCCCAAAAAACAATAGCATAAATAAATAGTATATATGCCAGTGTGCACAAATAAAATACTAAAATATTCTTGATAGAAATGAATATATTAAATTAAATAAGAATTATGATAACTCTTCATTAATTTTGAATGCATTGCTCTAATGAGATTGACTCAACTGAAGATTGGAATCTTCTATTTTTTTTTATTATAATTAAACTTTGTTTATTTATATCTTAAATGCTGCTTTTCCTCTAGGTCCCACCCTTACCAAGCCCATCTCCTCATCCTTTCTCTCCTTCTCCTCTAAGTGTATAGTACCATATCTAGGCCTCAGAATCTCAACTAAGCATGTTAGAATAGAATAAGATGAGGTCTAATTGCAGACAAAATGCAAAAGTCCATTTCCTGTCCATTTGTAAAGTTCACAGTTGTAGAATTTGAAAGCATGCTTTTTCTTATCATACCTATACCATCTGAGATGTGACCCAGGGACTCTAGTTTATATTAAAACATACCTCATATAGGCATATTTCTGCATCTAGACCCCAAATGTATATGTTTTATTCTCTAAAACTTCTCTAATTGTGAGACTACTGCCTCTGTATGCTCACAGAGATGTAAAAATGCAACGAAGACACTGATTATTTCAGAATATACCTTATATTAAAAATAAGTTATTATTTAATTTTTGTAAAAAAAAAAGAAATCAAGCATTTCAACCTTCAGACTAACATGATTCTAAACGAATAAAACATTCTAATACTTGTCAAGAAAACAATGTCCTTCTTCCAGATTCCATTTATCTTTAATTATTTCTTCTCCTATCTGTTTATTGTTGCATATGTTTTATTTTAGGCTTCCCTCACAAGGGTATCTATTCTGAGAGCCCTGTGATAGGGTATTATTTGACATTTAGCTCTGTGTCCCTCAAATTAAATTCAGTTTATAGCTAGCAGCACTAGTCAACCATATTTAGTGTCCCAAGAATAATTGAATGCATGAAATCATATTGAAGATCATAGAAACCTGATGATATTAATATCCTTGATCAACAACACAATTATGTTTCCAGTTTTCATGGAGCTTAAATAACTGAATATTCAAAGAAGAACAGAACCCTAAGGACATTCAAAATAGATGGTACCTATAAAGCTAACAAATATTAGAATTGATATACTCCACAAACTATCAAAATATAGGTTGTCTTATATATGTATTACTGAACTGAAACCATGTTTTCTACATCAGAAACATCACTTAAAAGTTTGTCTTTGGGGCTGGGGAGATGACTCAGTGGTTAAGAGCTCTGACTGCTCTTTCAGAGGTCCTGAGTTCAATTCCCAGCAACAACATGGTGGCTCACAACCATCTGTAATTCGATCCGATGCCCCCTCTACTGGTGTTTCTGAAAACAGCTACAGTGTACTCATAAGTAAAAATAAATAAATAATTCTTAAAAAAAAAGTTTGTCTTTAACAGAAATGACAAGATTGTCTCAAATTATGGCAAATTTATATTTTAAACATGGACCAAAAATTAACACTTTGCCGATATCAATAAATCCATTCTTTTTTATTTATATAGAATTTTATACTCACAAAATGATTTATGAGGAATGAAGACCTTGAAGATCAATTTCCTCACATTATACTTTGGCAGAACTTTCCTTATAAAGAATAGTTCATGATCTCATTTGCAAAAACTTCAGAAAATCTACACTTTAGATGTCTGAATTCTACTTCAATCATCTTTTGTGACATTTTTCTTCACTATTCTCACTATCAAGGCAGTGTAACTGGCCATAACATGCATTTGTTTTATGTAATGCTCATTTTGTCTCCAAGTAAAAACTTGATTACACTTTCCCTGATCTGCTTGGTCTTGACTCCATAAACAATTGGATTCATGGTAGGGGGCAGGAGCAGGTAGAGGTTAGCCACAATGATGTGGATGTGGTGGGGAATTGTGTGTCCTCCAAAGCGATGAGTGAAAAAAGTAAAAAAGGCAGGCACATAAGTGATCACAATAGCACAGATGTGAGATGTGCAGGTGCTGAAGGCCTTGTGGCGAGCATCAGCAGAGGACAGACTCACCACTGCTCGCAATATCATAGTGTAAGACACAGAAATACAGCAAATGTCAAACACACCAATCAACAGAGCAACCATGAGGCCATAGATTGCATTGACCTTGGCATTGCCACAGGATACCTTGGCCACAGACATGTGATCACAGTAAGTGTGGGGGATAAGGGAGCCTCTGCAATAGGGCAAGCGCTTGGTGAGAAGAGTGAATGGGAAGATGAGCATTACACTCCTCAAGAATGTAGCAAGACCAGCCTTGGCAATCACAGGGTTGGTGAGGATGGTAGTGTATCGAAGAGGATAGCAGATGGCTACATAGCGGTCCAGGGCCATGAGCATGAGCACACCAGACTCCATTCCAGTCAACATGTGGACAAAGAACATCTGGACAAGGCAGGAACTAAATCCAATCTTCTTGAAGTTGAACCAGAATATGCAGAGCATATTGGGCACTGTGGTTGTACACCAGGTGACATCAGTGAAGGAGAGTAAGGCCAGGAAGTAGTACATGGGCCTGTGCAGAGCCTCCTCATGACCAATGAGGTAGATAAGCCCACAGTTGCCCACCACAGCAATCATGTACATGAAGCAGAATGGCAGAGAGATCCAGACATGTGCATCTTCCAGCCCAGGAACACCATTGAGGATAAAGAATTCTGGGGTCAGGCTGGAGCTGTTGGCTCCAGACATAATGGCTGGCAGGATGACAGTATTTTGTACTCAATACCGATATTAGTGACCTAGAAAAGGATGTAAACAAAATGTAATATAGGGCTTAGTACATAAATTACCATTAAAGCTTTTAAAGAAATCGTTAGAAATGTTTGCAGAGTTATATATAACTTCATAGTCTATTTGCCATGTTCCTCTTTACGTAGTATGTGAAGCTGACCAGTTGACTAAGTAATTTGTGTTTCACCTTTTACTCTCTACAATGACATGAGTGCACCAAACTCAGAATGTTAGCAAGATTATAGAAAACAATTATTTTACGCAATGTGCTATGACTATGATTACTGAATATTCCATGAATATAAGCATCCTGTTATTTTATGCCCTATTACAAACAGAAAATATAATTTCTCTGACTTCCAACGAGTTCAATTTTTCATGTGTTTTAAAGAGAAAAGCATATAAAAACATATCTTTAAATCTGGGACAAAATCCTGTGAATTTGTATCAGATTTGTCTGAAACTTACTAAAAGGTAACTAAGCTAGTGGCCACTGTAATTTCTGGAAGATAATTTTGTCTCTGTGTTTGGAATGTACCTTCAATGTCTTGATTCTAAGATAGCTAGGGGATACTGAAGCTGCCTCATCAAAAGGGCCAGGATATTTGGAGATATCTGAACTGCTGAGTCTGCATTCTGCCTTCAACTTAAAACTAATCAACAAGTACAGAAATCTGCAGTCTCTCAATGCATGGTGAGTGATAAAAATCTACCCACAAGACTCATTGCATCATAGACAGACAAGTCAAATGCAGCTCTTTCTTTGCCTTCCTCAGTAAAGGGGATTTTGTCTCAAATTTCCAATGTCAGGTTTCTGGGCTCTATTGTTATATCTAACACATTTATGGCACTCAAATATATTCCTAAGAAGAAAAATCTAAGTTGTCAGAAGTCTATTCTGAAACAATATAAGAGCTGTTTTTTTACAACATATTTACAATAGACATGTAGGGACCCTAAGTATTAAATAAAGCTTTTCTTGCCATATAAAGTAGGAGGGTTGACTTGAATTTGAAGGAGCAAATGACTCTTAAAGAAAAGGAATATCCAGCTCTTCAACTGTAGATATATTCATATAGCAAAATAAGAATATACTCAGTGCCTATATTTTAGTCATTGATGTATATTAGTCATTACATTAATTATAATGTATGTGATAAAGCATATACTATTAATTGTCTTGATAAGTTTATTTCCTTAGTCATTTCTGACAGCATTCTAATTTTGGAAAATATATAAATTTTGCAGTTAGGCAAAATGCCATATATTAGGTTACTAATATTTTAGAGAATGCTGATTCCTCTATCCAAGCCTAAATAACACAGATGCATGCTATGTCTTCCTTGTGTAGATGAGAAAACATATGTGCAAGGTGACAAAATTTAAAGTGGCAAATCAAAAATCACATGAAAGCTTAAATTTTCTACCATATCTTCAGTGTTTGAATCTGTGACCACAAGTAAAAAGTAATGCTGATGGGAAGGTTCACAGGCTGAGTGTAACAGGTTTAACAAATCATGATTTTTAAATGCAAGACAAAGAAACCTTACCCTGAATTGTCACTTAGGGCAGAGAGGACACCAGTGTGAGGAGTGAGGAAGAGTTATTCTCTCACTGAGGAAGCTCTTCACACAAAGGTCTGTGAGATACCTGCAGTCTCATTTGGAACTCTTTGGAAAGACACTGTGTAGCCCCTAGTTGTGTGGGAATTTTGCACATGAGAACCTTTTTTTCCCCCAGAGGAGCCTTCTTCAGCAAGTTCTGTCAATATATTTTAGTATTCAAGTCTTGCTTTGTATTACTCTTTATGGAGCTCCACAAAGGACCCCCAGCAAATCTGAGGATAGCTGTCCATTTGTCAAGGTAAAGCAAATAGATTTCTCTCTTGTCACCCATGACAGACTGACCTTCATTGTCTCCAGTGAATTTTGAAGTCTTTTACGCTGCTGCTTTACAATTGTACAAACCTTTCTTCCCTTTCCACCCAGATGAGTAGAAATTTGTTACAGTGGAACTTGTGTTATCTGCATTTGTTGAAATTCTTAGACTTAAACTTTTTCCTCATCTTCTGAAAATGAGGGTCATTGGAAGTCACTCAATCTTACCTCAGTGCTAAGAGAGACCAGACCAGTGCCCACACCCAAGAGCCTGAGCATGAAGGGTTCCTATACTCACACAGCATGGCTGTATCATTTTGAGTGTTCCCCAGCCCAGAGAGTGTACACTTAAATGTGTTTTTGTAGTTAATTGTCTCAAAAGACTGTGATTAGAAACACAACATCCTTTGGGACTTTTGAGATAATTTCACCATTCATTTATCTTCAAGCACAGACGAAACTGAAAGAAAATCCTACCAAAAGTTACACACATACACACACATATGTTGATTCTGAAAGAGTTCTGATAGAAATATTTGTCTTTTATTTCAATTTCATGACATCTTAAAATCCTCTACACATGTGTATATGTGTACATTTTGATTTATCCATATATGTATATTCACTTATATTTTGCAGTTTTGAAAAAGAGAGCCACAATGAAGACATAATCAGATATAACATGTAAGAGTAATATAGAAACTTTGCTTTTGTTATTTATTTTGTTTATTGATTAAATTAATGAATGCAACAGGTTTTTTTTCCTGTCACAGTAACTTGTGGGTGCCACTATGATGAACAAGTACATGATGGTAAAATGAGATAGAAAAAGATGTCAAGCCAAGCAGCTGGTGTACTATGAAGAGACAGAACCAGAGACATAAGGGTGTTGAGGAACAGCCTGATATCAAAGACCTGCACTGCTACCTGAGCCCATGGTGATGCCTGCATCCCGGTTGTTGCTGAGGACTCTATCTGAGCTTTTGGATCTACGTCAGCAGGGTCTTTTTCTGTCTTTTCCCTCTGTTACCTCAAGAATGTCTATGATCTCAACAGCCAGCTGAAGCCATGTTGATTTCTGAGGGTCAAGCTGAATTGCTTCTACCCCTTGCCAGTCACTGTACAGTGGATCCAGTGATGATGTGGGCTTAGGGTATCTGGTCCCTTTCTTTGTTCACTACTGAATTTTAGAGAGCAGGCCCCATTCCTCACCCTGGGAAGCATAAGAGAGCTGGATCTGATGGAGTGGAAGCAGGAGAGTTGGTAGGTTCACCAACTCAGTTACCACCCAGGTCCAGATCTGATGCTTTGAGCTGGCCCGCCTTAACACCTACTCCACCTATGAGCTGATGGAGTATGCAAAGGGGCCAATCCTGCAGATCTAACTCTTTAGGATCTCCATGACTCAAAGCAACAGCAAGATATCCAAGAGGAGTCTTGGTGAGGATCCAGTATTGATAGTGTAACAGAAGCCAGGGACTTCAAGTGATCTGAATCACTCATTAGAGTGATCATTTGCAAGTAAAGTTGTTTGAAGAAAAGGATACACTGTGTGACATACTTTGGCACACTGAAACTTACACAGCAAGTTTTTTGTCTTATTTGGTCCTAATTTCTATTTAATTTCTATGCTTCATTTCATTTTGAGGAGAGATTACAAGAGTGGAGGGTGAATATGGAAAGACTGAGAAATGAATGGGACTGGGATGCATGATGTGAAATTTATAAAGAATCAAATAGTTTTGAAAAAATAACAAATACATATGTTTACATCTACATGAACACTCAAAAGAATGTTTTGTTTGTATTTGTATCTTATACACCTGCGTGTTTCAGTGGTTGGATATATTTTTTTAATTTCATTGTAAAAATATATGATACTAACAATTTCAAAACAAGCTAAAATGGTGTGTGTCCTGGTGAATGCCTGAAAAATTCTTTTTTTAAATTTTGAGAATTTGAGAATTTGAGAATTTTATGAATGCACAATGTATTTTGACCAAGCCACTTTCATTTCCTCCCATAGAGTTATGTGTCCTCCATACTAATTTTCTCCAAATTTCATGGGTTCTTAAAAAAAAATATTTCGTTCCCATTGTGGTACCAATACATACTGGAGCATGGCTAGCTGTCAGAAGCTGCATTCCATTATAAACACCAAGAAGCAAGGACCACCCAGCTCTTCCTCTCACACCTGCCATTAGATCCTCTATACTATGTGATCCCCACCTCCTCATCGGCATTGGTTATCTGGCTAAATCGTATGTGCAGGTATTTTATCTGACTTAATTGTATGTGCAGGTATTTTATCTGACTTAATTGTGTGTGCAGGTCAAGATTTCCAAACAACATGATGTAGAAACTCAACTCCTATTTTTATTGAAAATACATCAGTACCAATGCCTACAATTATAAGTCTAACACACCAACTAATAAAGTATAAAATTGCATAATTACCAGAGAAATTTCATTAATTTTGCATATATAATTCTATGATATGATATTATCATTCTTAGTTTTTATTAAAAACTTTGGACAGCAAAGGGATTTGTGGGAATGTTTATATAACCAAAGTATAATGGATTGAGTATAAATTACTAGTATATTTATACAATGGCATGTAATTTAGAGATAGTAGGTATATCTTTGTTATAATCTATATTGGTGAGGGTTGTATATTTAAGGCATCCTCAACTCTTTTTGCAAAGATAGATCACTATCTTTAGTAGTAGTTATATGCCATTGAGTAAACTCATGAATATGTTTAAAATTGCAATGTCTTTTTGATCAGTATAATGTAAATCTCTTATCTTGTCTAACTAGTTTTAGTTTGAAGCCTGTTGTTTTGTCCAACTATTGCAATACAAAAAACAGAAACAATAAACAAAAAAAAAGGTCCAAGCATAAGAAAAAACTCATGTCCAATATTGGTTACTCCAATTACTACTACCAAAATGTATATTAATGATATTAATATTGCTTTAATTGTCTGTCAGGAATTATGTATGGGCCTCTATTGATACAGACACTGTGTACTTACAACATAGGACTCAAATGATTCATGCTGCTTCTATTCTAAAATGCTCTTTCCTATGCTCTGGCTTCCATGATTTCATAAAATACTATGTAAGGTGCATAGGAAGGGAAGCAATTAAACTGTCTTCCCCAGCCCTGCCCAGCTGCAACCCTTATGGACCATGACATTGCTATTATATCAAATATGCATAAAGGACAATTGGTGGCATTCACATATCAGTGGCAACTAACAACAGTCTAAATGGATTTGGGGCCCACTTAACAGAAGAGGAGCCATGATTGGTACTGGAAATCTAGCCAGCTTTTCAGGATTAGTTAGGTCATGTACCTTAGAAAAGAAACTACAGTCTCTACTTTGCCAGACCAGAATAATTCCTTGTACATTTTAAAACTATCTTGTATGTAGGAATGTTTTTGAACTCTGTGCAGAGTTTACCCTTATAAATGCTGTGTTATTTCAAATGCTTATTTCTCTATACCACTATCTGTTTTCAAAGTGGACATAGTTTTGTTATGTTTACTCTTAGAAGCTCCAGTCTCAAGTTTGTGTAAATATTTCTCCTCATTCATTCTTTGCCTTTCCTATAAAAGCCAGAGTCAATACAGAATGTGTGTGTGTGTGTGTGTGTGTGTGTGTGTGTGTGTGTGTGTTTTGACAATTTATTGAGGCTATCTGATTGGAGCTTGTATGGATAGACATACAACATCAAGGCTTTTGTAATAAAAGACAATTGGAAATAAATATGTATTAAAAAAACTGTCAAACACCAAGGAATTATTGACATCTACAAATTTTAAGAAAATCATTTAGGTTAATAATTTTCCTTTCCCCCACAAAACACAAATAGCTCTCTATAAGCAGGAGGGAGAGAGTGAGACAAAAATAAAGTCCTACCAATGGCACAATCACGATGTTATTCTTGGTGAGGAACTCTTTACCAGGATCAAGACGTAGAAAAGTATCTGCGGAGGTTTATGTCACTGAGTCATCCGGAACCTGGGAGAGCATTTAGAGAGAGAAAAAAAGTCGCAAAGCAGAGAAAAGTCTTGAAGGAAAGTTCATTTCCCTTGAGAAAATTAATGAATACCCACAAACTTCCATTTTCAGGGTTTCAATATTTTCGTATCAGTTTAACCTCATCCAACCAAACACCATCAAAACTAAGTTGACGACAGGCTTAGCCAGCTATACTCCCTGCTTCGCCTTTGATGCCTTTACAGTCATTGACAGGTATGTCTGTGATGTGGATGACCGGGCAGGAAGGGGAACTGTGCCTCTTCTCTCTGTGCAGCACCTCTGCCTCCACTCTGTCCTGTGGACGGCTCTCAGCGCTTGTGTGTGCTCTTCAGGCCCATCACGGTGAAGGTAGCAGCTGTCAGTTTCCCGTACACAAGGAACATGAGGGCAGCTGTGAGCACTGTCTGGAGCAGCTTGGCTTCGAGGCCTTTGTAGAGTCCCATTATTCCAAAGCGCTTGACTCGGTGAAGAAGAGAGAGAACGTTCCAAAGACTCCCCAGTGTCCTGTTTTCTGGATTTAGTCTATGACGTCCAAACCGCAGAATTGACTGTACCGTCTGCATGGGATAGGTGACTGTGGTGGCAATCACTTTGGCTATTGCACCAATGATGAACACATCCAGAGAAGAGAGCTTCATCCCCTTCTTTAAAAGCTGCCATTTTAAGCCTTCATAGAACATGAATTGGATGGCAGAGTTGAAGACCAACAGCAAGGAGAGAAAGGTGCCATTCCACAGAGCCAAGATCCCTTCATCTCGAATAATCTGGTGGAATGCATCGATAATGCCTCTGTAGTTAGTTGGTATAATGTCTTCATTCCGGAATTTAGCCCCCTGCAGCTTCACTTTGGTGTTTACCACCCAGAGCGGAGTAGTCAGCAACACATTCACCACTCCTGCTACAAATCCAACCACCAGATCTTTTTCTGTAGAAGAACGTTGACCTTTAACCCACACTGCTTTGAGGCTATTAAAAGTGTAAAAATAGACAAAATTGGAGCAGCAGAGACTGGAAATAACTGGAAACCATCCTCAGTAAGGTGCCAGGAGGCCTTCTTCCTTAATTATCTCCAGGAGCACTGCATGTGTTGTTTTTGACTTTCTTTTCTCGTTGACCTGAAGCCGAAGTCTAGCAGTACCCAAGGGGAAGAACACTGTCATGGCAGTCACACTTCCCAAGGCTCCATCCTCGGCGTGTATGAGACTTTTGTAGGACAACACAGAAGACATGGTGCTATACTTTTCACTCAGACACCTCAGTGTGTCAATACAGAACTTTAGAGAGAATAAAGTATGACTTCTGATTGGGAGTGGAGAAAGAGACAGGAAGGGAAGGAATGAGCTACAAGGAGAGGTGAAGGAGAAAAGAGCTGAATTAAGAAAGGACAAAAATTCAAGTAATATGAGGATATTTTGTCTGGGCAGAAGTCTGACTATCTTGAAGGTGTAGATTAGAGTAATCATTGCTCAGTATTTGGCTCAAGGTTATTTTTTTTAAATCTTAGTCTCTCTATGTGATTATTGGATTCGTATACTTTTATGCAAAAATGCTTAAAATGTGTACATTTATCTTTGTTTTTAAAAATAAAGTTGTTCAATAAAAAATAAATAACCAACATTGTAGTTATTTTATGATGTTATATTAATATAATAATCACTTTATAGATGGCGCCCAATATGGGGCATGTTATCCATGCTCTTAAAATTTATTCTCAGGCATTGAAAAAGTTCTGGATGGAAACTGCACACTAGCACTCTCTAGATCTAAAGACAGTTTAGTGGAGGAGGGAAGAGAAGAGAGCAACTACTGCAGCTTTGGTCCAATTGTCTTTGGGGCTTGGAAGTAGACTGCCCACCAGAGCAGTATTGCTCTGGGAAGATTGGCAGTTCTGAGATAGGGCCTGTGACAGAGGGGAGACACTCTTCAGAAACAGGACTGTTAGCAGCCTCTTGTGGCCTGGAACCTGGACAAACAAACCATGCTGCACAGAGCCAGGACTTGCTGGCAAGAGAATGTACCCTGCTGTGGATGCCTCTTGCTGTTACCACCCAGCACCTGCCTGGCAGACAGGGCAAAGTGAGCTGCATGCATGTTTAACAAAGACAGTTTCTCTGAGGTTATTTCAAAGCATAAGCTGTGCTGTCACCATGCAGGAATGGGGGATCTAGTGAGGCACTTGGGACATGGGAAACTGTGGGAATACTATCCAATTTTAGGTCAAAACCAGGTAAAATGCAGGCATGAGAGACAGAGACAATGTTCCCTTCTGCCTAGGAAATTTTAAAGTGGTCTACTAAAGAATGGGACAGCAGAGGAACTCCTTAATATGTCCATAGGAATGGTTACTAAGTAACTGTAGCTCATTATGACACTGCCTGGTGTATATAGTATAAATCTACCCCAGTGTAACAGTGCAACAAAAGCAGCTACCTAAGTCAACAACAACCAAAGGCAGGGGGAGGGGGAGCTGCTAAAGTCTCAGGAAAAGGAGAAAACAGTTCCTAGCTAGGCAGGAAGCCAGTTTCTCAAGCCTACTTACCTGGGAAAAGGCAGCTTGCTAGAACCAAAAAAGGGCTTTTCCTGGTCATACATGTGTTGACCTTAGGAGCCAATGGCTTTGACCCAACAACTTCCCAGAACAGGGGAGAAGTCAATAATCGTAAGCTAATTTTAAGTTACAGGAAGAAAACAGAAACCTTTTCTTGGTGAACTAAAATGACAGGGAGGAAACACTGACATATGAAAGAGAAATCAAATTCAGACAGAGAACAAAACTTCCTATAAATTAAATTTGTATAAAAATCATACTATTGTGCTGAAGAGAAAAGAAATGGAATATAAAACATAATTGGATGGAAATACATTCAAATTAATAATTTCAAAAATTAAAGCATATAAAATAAAAGACACAATAACACAAACTTCTTGGAATTTGACTGATGCCCTCATATACGATTCAAAGGTAGAAACAAATGAGAGACTAGAAATTATGACTATTATTACATCAATAATATTCATTTCTAGTTTAATAGTCGGATTGGCATTTTATGTATTCTGAAAGATGAAAACTTTAGAAAAATAACAGAGAAAATTAAATACAGAAACAAAGCTTAGAGGTGATATCAAAATTACTATATATGGAAAAAACTAAAAATATGGAAGCAAGGCTTAGAACAAAAAAAAATACAAGAACTTATACAATTACAAAATGAACAGCAGAGAGATAAAGGTAAGGCATGGAGACTAGACTAAGAGCAGACACTAGATCAAAGAGTAGATACTATACGTTATGGTACACAACAGAAAGAAAAAACTGAACTGTGAAGACTAAGCTTAGATTAAATGTTGGAACAATGGGTACTGATTTTTATAGATCAGACTGAACAACAGAAAAAGAAAAATTAAATATGAAGACAAGACATAGATGAGAACATACTAAAATTAATAAATCAAAATAAGGTAGATACTAAAATATCAGAATTACCAAATAACAAAAATATATATGGAGCCAAGGCTTAGAATAGAAGATACAAGGATGTATAGAACATAATAAACACATTCACCACGAGGAATAGTGGAGACCCAGAGACACAGGCTTGGTAAGAAGGGGTTACAACTAGCAAGGGGACAGAGAGATCTCTGCCAAGCACACAGAAAGTGCGCCCCTGCCTGCCTTGATCCAGGGACCCAGGAACCCAGCATTGGGCTCTCAGTTCCCAGCCGGCAGCTTTTGGGTACAGAACAGGCACTAGGATCATCAACCACCAGGAACAGAGGAGATCCAGGGACACAGGCCAGGTACAAGGGAAAGGCAAAAACCACTCACAACAAGATGGCAAGAGAAAAGCAAAAGAACGTACCTCAGGGAAACCAAGACAACGTGGCAACACTAGGACCCAGCTCTTCCAACACAGGAAACAGCGGAATGCCAAACACTCCAGAAAAAGAAGACTCAGACCGGAAATCCTACCTAAAAATGATGATAGAGATCCTTAAACAGGAACGAGAGGAAAAGCAGGAAGAATTGGAAGCATTTTAAAGAAGAAACAAGAAAAACACTAAAAGAACAAAAAAAAAACTAGAAGAAAACAGAACCAAAGAGATGAAGGGATGGAAGAAGGAATTTAGAACGGAAATGGACACAATAAAGAAAGCACTAAAAGGGACAACCCTAGAGGTAGAAATCCTTAAAAAGTAATCAGGAGTCACAGATGCAAGCATTTCCAACAGACTACAAGAGATAGAAGAAAAAATCTCGGGAGACGAAGACAACACTGAAAACAGACAAAACAGTCAGAGAAGATGCAAAAACCCAAAAGCACCTAACCCAAAATGTCCAGAAGATCCAGGACACAATGAGAAGACCAAATCTAAGGATAATAGGAATAGAAGAGGGCAAAGAATATCAACTAAGAGGCACAGTAAATATCTTCAACAAAATCATAGAAGAAAACTTCCCTACCCTTAAGAATGTGATGACCACGAGCATAAAAGAAGCCTACAGAATTCCAAATAGGTTGAAGAGGAAAAGAAATACCTCCCGACATATAATAGTCAAAAGACCAAGTGCCAAAAGCAAAGAAAGAATACTAAAAGCGTAAGGGATAAAGGTCATGTAACAGATAAAGGCAGACCAATCAGACTCACACCCGATTTCTCAACAGAGACTATGAAAGCTAGAAGAGCCGGGACAGACATCACGCACACCCTAAGAGAACACAAGTGCCAGCCCAAGCTGATATACCCAGCAAAACTATCAATCACCATAGATGGAGAGACAAAAATATTCCAAGACAAAACTAAATTTACACAATATCTGACCACAAACCCAGCACTACAACAAATTATAGGTGGAAAACCCAATACAATGAGGGGAACTACATCATAGTAAAAAAAAAAGAAAATTCCTAAGTAAGAAAACCAAAAGAAGAAAGACACACAGGCACAATTCAACCTACAAAAGCAATAATAGCAGGAAATGGCAACCAGTATTCCTTTATATCTATTAACATAAATTGACTCAACTCCCAAATAAAAGATATAGGATATCAGACTGGATACAGAAACAAAACCCAGCATTTTGCTGCATACAGAAAATTCATCTCAGAGACAAAGACAGACCCTATCTCAGATTAAAAGGTTGAGAAAAAACCTTCCAAGTAAATGGCACCAAGAAGCAAGCTGGAGTGGCTATTCTAATATCAGATAAATTAAATGTTCAACCAAAAGTTATCAAAAAAGATAAGGAAGGACACTTTTTACTCATTACAGGGGAAATCTGTCAGGAGGAACTCTTCTTAATCCTTAACATATATACTCCAAATACAAAACCACACATATTTATAAAAGAAACCCCAGTAAAGCTCAAAAAATACATTTCACCCCACACAATAACAGTGGGATACTTTAATACCCCATTCTCACCAATGGACAGATCATGGAAACAGAAACTGAACAAGGACACTGTAAAACTAGAAAAGAGTATAAACCAACTGGAATTAATAGATATATACAGAACATATCATCCTGAAACAAAAGATTAGAACTTCTTCTTAGCACCTCACGGCACCTTCTCGAAAATTGACCACATAATTGGACACAGAACAAGCCTCAATCGATATGAGAAGATTGAAATACTCCCATGCATCCTATCAGATCACCATGGTCTAAGGCTGGTCTTTAATAACAACAAAGACAACAAAAAGCCCATATACACATGGAAACTAAACAGCATTCTGTTAAACGATCGCAGGGTCAAAGAAGAAATAAACAAAGAAATTAAGGTTTTTCTAAAATTCAATGAAAATGAAAACACGAAATACCCCAAACTATGGGATGCAATGAAAGCAGTACTGAGAGGACAACTCATAGCTCTTAGTGCTTTCAAAAAGAAACTGAAGAGAGCATACACTAGCATCCTGACAGCACAGTTGAAAGCTCTAGAACAAAAGAAAGAAGATACACCCAAGAGGAGTAGACGGCAAGAAATAATCAAACTTAGGGTAGAAATAGACCAAATAGAAACAGCAGAACTATTCAAAGGATCAAAAAAACCAAGAGCTTGTTCTTTGAAAAAATTAAGATTGATAAACCCCTTAGCCAGACTAACTAGAGGGCAAAGAGAGAGTATCCAAATTAACAAAGTCAGAAAGGAAAGTGGATAAATAACAACTGAAACTGAGGAAATTCAAGAAATCATCAGATCTTCCTACAAAAGCCTGTACTCAATAAAACTGGAAAGTCTGGAGGAATTGGATGAATTCCTAGAAAGATACAAGATACAAAAGTTAAACCAGGACCAGGTAAACCATCTAAATAATCCCATAACACCTAAAGAAATAGAAGCAGTCATCAAAAGCCTCACAACCAAAAAAAGCCGAGGTCCAGATGGGTAAAGTACAGAATTCTATCAGATATTTATTGAGGACATAATACTAATACTCTCCAAACTCTTTCACAAAATAGAGTCACATGGAACACTATCTAACTACAAGGAAAGAGAACTTCAGACCAATCTCATTTATGAACATTGATGCAAAAATACTCAACAAAATCCTTGCAAACCTAATCCAAGAACACATCAAAATGATCATTCACCATGATCAAGTAGGCTTAATCCCTGGGATGCAGGGATGGTTTAATATACAGAAATTCATCAATGTAATCCACTATATAAACAATCTCAAAAAAAAAAAAAAAAAAAAAAAAAAAAAAAAAAAAAAACACATGGTCATCTCACTAGATGCTGAGAAAGCATTTGACAAAATTCAACACCCCTTCATGTTAAAAGTCTTGGAAAGGACAGGAATCCAAGGCCCATACCTAAATACAATAAAAACAATATACAGCAAACCAACAGCGAACATCAAACTTAATGGTGGGAAACTTGAAGAAATCCAACTAAAATCAGGGACTCGACAAGGCTGCACACTCTCCCTCTACCAATTCAACATAGTATTGGAAGTCCTGGCTGGAGCAATTAGACAGCAAATGGAAGTCAAAGGGATACAAATTCGAAAAGAAGAAGTGAAAACATCTCTATTTGCAGATTACATGAAAGTGTACTTAAGCAACCCCACAAATTCCACCAGAGAACCCCTACAGCTGATAAACAAGTTCAGCAAAGTGACTGGATATAAAATTAACTCAAAAAAATCAGTAGCCTTCCTATATTCAAAGGACAAACATGTGGAGAACGAAATTATGGAAAAGATACCCTTCACAATGGTCACAAAAAATATGAAACACCTGGTTGTGACTCTAACTAAGCAAGTGAAGGACCTGTATGACAAGAACTTCAAACCTCTAAAGAAGGAAATTGAGCAAGATCTCAGAAAATGGAAAGATCTCCCATGCTCATGGATTGGAAGGATCAATATTTAAAAAATGGTCATCGGTTTTTTTCTTTTAATGGCCATCTTACCTAAAACAATCTACAGATTCAATGCAATCCCCATCAAAATTCCAACCCAGTT
This sequence comes from Micromys minutus, assembly GCF_963924665.1. Lineage (NCBI taxonomy): Eukaryota > Metazoa > Chordata > Mammalia > Rodentia > Muridae > Micromys > Micromys minutus. The sequence goes on along the minus strand of NC_137971.1, from coordinate 90,704,450 downwards.
CTTCACTGAGTTGGAAAGAGCAATGTGCAATTTCATCTGGAACAACAAAAGACCTAGAATAGTGAAATCCATCTTCAACAACAAGAAAACATCTGCAGGAATCACTCTCCCTGACCTCAAGCTATATTACAAGGCAATTATGCTAAAAATTGCATGGTACTGGTACAGAAATAGGCACGTGAATCAATGGAATAGAATAAAAGATCCAGAAACAAGCTCTCACATATATGGTCACCAGATTTTTGACAAAGGAGCTATAAACATTTTTGGAAAAAGGACAGTCTATTAAACAAATGGTGTTGGTCCAACTGGCACTCAGCATGCAGAAGAATGAAAATAGACCCTTTCTTATCTCGTACAAAGCTCAAGTGTAAGTGAATCAAATATCTCCACATTAAACCAAGTACACTGAAACTATTAGATGAGAAAGTAGAGAAAACCTTAGAACACATAGGCACAGGAGAAAATTTCCTGAACCAAACACCAATGACTCGTGCTCTAAGGTCAAAGATTGACAAATGGGACTTAATGAGATTGCAAAGTTTCTGTAAGGCTTTGACACTGTCAAGAAAACAAAACAGCAGCCAACAGAGTGGAAAAATATTGAATGGCTGAGAAACATCTAAGGAAGTGCTTGACATCCTTGGCCATCAGGGAAATGCAAATCAAAACAACCCTGAGATTCCACCTCACACCAGTCAGATTGGCCAAGATCCAAAACTCAAATGACCGCAGATACTGGTAAGGATATGGAGAAAGAGGAACACTTCTCCACTGTTGGTGGGGTTGTAAACTGATACAACTACTCTGGATATCAGTCTGGCAATTCCTCAGAAAATTGGACATAATGCTACCTGAAGATCCAGCTATTTCACTTCTGGGCATATACACCAGAGACACTCCAATATACAACAAAGACACATGCACCACAATGTTCATAGCAGCTCTATTTATTATAGTCAGGAACTGGAAAGAACCCAGATGTCCTTCAGTAGATGAATGGATACAAAAATTGTGCTACATTTATACAATGGAGTACTACTTAGCTATCAGAAACAATGACTTAACCAAATTCTTAAGAAAATGGTTGCATCTAGAGAATATCATCCTAAGTGAGATAACCCAGTCACAAAAGAACAGACATAATATGCAGTCACTGATAATGGGATACTAACCCAGAAATCTCTGAACAGCCCAGAGACAACTCACAGACTGTATAAAGTTCAAGAAAAATAAAAGAAAGAAAAGAAAAGAAAAAACCATTATGCTCAATCCTTACACACCAAGAAAACTGACTAATTCCAGGTTACATCCTGTTTTAAATGTACTTTAATATGCTCATTGCAACTAATGTAAGACCTTAATGCACACTATCATACCTTTGAGAAAAAAAAAAAGCCAAGCACTGACAAAAAATGTATTCATATACTTTCATGCAAAAATTCTTAATTTGTTCATTTTTCTTTGTTTTTTATAATAAAGTTGTTCCAAAAAAAAGAACATAATAAACAGCAGAGAGAGAAATGTAAATTTTGGAGACAAGGCTTAGAGGTGATATTAAATTAGAAAAAGAACTTGAAATATCACAGTGAACAAGACAAAAAGAAAATGAGATTTGGAGAAAAGCCTAATAGGCAAGGTGATAATGAAAAGAGTTATGATTCATGTTGAATAAAATGCTAGGATGACAGTGATATGAGCATTAGGTATATGAAAATATAACACAAACCTAATAGAGTAACTTAAAATAGTAATTATGGAAAATAGGTGAAGACAGAAGATAAAAATAAGGTGAGGCAACTAAAGTTCGTTAGAAAACATTAGTTTATTCACTTATTATACAACAAAGAATAGCATACATTAATCATCCGTAAATTTTTCAGGAATTTGAATGGCAGCCTGTGGGTGGATTGGATTTGAAAAAATGTAAGAAAATGTTGGTTAATGTTTGGTTTGCATTCACCATTTGCAAAACATATTCTGACTTCTTGGGCTATCAAAACTGGAATAATACCCCAAGACTGGAAAAAATATGGCAAGAGCAATATTAGAGCATGAGGCAAATTTACAATGGTTTGTAGGGTAGAGAAATAAAGCCAGAAGTTCCAATATTTCTAAGGATTAGCTGGTGAAGGCCAGTATGCTGAGGTGGAGATGCAAGCTGAATACAATACAGAAACCTTGACATTATGTTGCTTAGCAGCCTTAAATGCCTGGGATGCAGTTAAGGAAGTAGGAAAAACACTTGAATCATTTTCTCAAGTTATGCAAGCTTCAAAAGAAACATTCAATGATTTTTTCCCCTCAAAGATTAATTTCAGCTGTAGAGAGAAATATACAATCTCAGAAATATACTTTCAGAACAACTTAAAGCAGCTAACTCAAACTATCCAGAATCACAAACTGTTCCAAATAGGATTCAGTTAAGCCTGTATTTCATATTAGAGATTGGACAACAAATATTACTGCTAGCTTATGTAACCATTTTTGTACATTTTATTTGGGCCCCCCAAAGAAATTCTATACCCCAAATCAGGAAGAAGCAATCTCTAGAAGAATGATGTCCCATTTCTTTAGGTTTGGGTAGATAGATTTTTGTTATCTTATTGGGCTGTGGATGGTTGTAATTTAGGGGAGTTAGGGAGTTAGAGAGTTCCAAGTTATTAAGTAGTCTTGATGGAGAGGGAACAAGGTTTAAGAACATAGACCATATATTTCTCTTTTTCCTTTTCTCTATTGTTTCTTTCTTAAGTAAGGGGAAGATGGGTTGAGAAGAAATTGAGGAAATGTAGAAATAATAGCATAAAAGGGTAGATTCTTGAACCTACTTTCAACTTACACCTATTGTTATTCATAAATAATGTTATTTTGATACATTAGTACAGGATTCTGTATATTGATACAGAAATAAGGTTATTTTTAATTCATTGATGTAGGTTACATATTGATACAAATATATTGGTTATATTTGATACAAATGATATATGTTTTTAATTTTATGTGAGATATTGTACTTATATATTTCTTACAGACACAATGTAAAGTTATAGTCTCTTTGATAGCTGCTACTACAAACTGTTAGGGATAAATTAAAAAAGCAAATTAATAGTCAGCGAAACTCATTGTCATATTAACTACTAGCTTATTTAATTACAATAAGATGTTTTCAAGGTTATTCAGATAGTAAATAGCTAAGAAAAAACAATGTTTGACAATTCAGACATATTATAGATAGATAGATAGATAGATAGTTGGCCTTCAAAAATTGCACAGATCCACAGAATATAGCATTTGAAGTTGTTAAAAGATCCTTTTTGACTTGAGATAAGTCTGCTCTTAGCAGTACCCCATTCTACTTCAAAGAAGATGATGAGTATCAAGAACCTTGATATGTTTGTCCCAAGTGTGGCAAGATGCTACTATGCAAAGAGCTGCCCAGGCTTCTGTTGCAGATAAAATATTGCCCAGGAAGGATAAATGGGTGCAGGAAAGTTGACTGCCAAGCTCTGCCAAGAGACAGTAAGCAAGTTCATCATAATTTCTGCTTTACAAAACATCTGTCAGATACACTGCACAAGTAGGCTGAAAATGGATGGTGCAGTATAAAAAGACATTTCTGTGCAACTGTTCAGGTATCCAGTTCTCTGTCATCTTTATAGCCTCGAAAGCTGATTGCCTGTATTTTCTCTTTACTCAGATAGTATTTCTTTCTTCACAGGTCACTGATAGGGTTGAAGACTAACTAGATAGTTATAGTCTTCCAATTAAGCTTAAGTTGTTGAAGATTTTAAAAGTGGGTTTTTAGATATGGATGCCCCCTCGGGGTCTCTGCCAGAGTCATACAGATATAGCTGAGCATGTTTGCCGTTAACTATCAAACTGAACACAGGGAACCCAATGAAGGTTCTAGAGAAAGGACTGAAGGAGCTGAAAGGGTCTGCAACCTCATGGGAAGAACAATACTAGCAACCAACCAAAGCCTCTACAACTCCCATGGATTAAAACACCAACCATTGAGCACTCATGGAGAGATCCATGGTTCAAGTTGCATATGTAGCAGAAAATAGCAGTGTCTGACATCAACGTGAGAAGAGGCCTTTGTTCCAAGGAGGGCACATATTGCCAATGTAGGGGAATGCCAAGGCACTGAGGTGAAGAGGGTGATTGGGATGGAGTGTGTCTTTGTGGAGACATGTAGAGGATTACGGGAGATGGGAGCAGGGAGGGAAAGGGATAACATTCGAAATGTAAATACAGAGAGAATCCAATTAAAAATTAAAAACAAAACAAAAAGAAGTGGGTTTTATTTTTTTGTTCTAGGAACATGTTTTTAGGATGGTAAAACAAGTTAAGATAAAAAAATTGTTTTAGATACAAATCTCTAGACTCACCAAAATAGAATAAATAATAGAAAACTTTTTCTAAACTTGCCAAATGCTTATGGATAATGTAAGCCATATCTGACAGTCTTCATAATTGCTTTTATTGTATATTGTATGTTATTATAATAAAAGATCCTTTTAGTAGACAAAAGCATGAAATGTAGGCAAAATGTTTTTGTATTGGGCAATACAATCATGGCTTTGTTGTGTTTATTCTTATGAGCTTCTGACTCAAGCTTGTGTAAACATTGCTCATCATTCATTATCTGTCTTGCCAATAAAAGCCATTGAATCAATAAAGAGATTTAGAAAGAATATTGTGGAGCTTCTGATCTAGTGAGGTGGAGAAAGAGACAGGAAGTGAAGAAGGGAGTCATGAGAAAAAGTTGAGGAGGCATCAGGAGAGAGGAGCTGGAACAAGAAAGAATAAAAAAAATGCAATTAATATGGGAACATGGTCTGGGAAGAGCCTGAATAGCTTGGAGGTTTAGAATGGAGTAATAATTGCTCAGTGTCTAGCTCACGGCTTTCTTATGAAATTTTAGTCTCTCTGTCTTGTTATAGTGGAATTAGCTGATTAAAAATTAACTGCCTCCATATTAATTTTTATGAATCTATATTAATATAATATTCATTTACAGTTATATCTAGAGATAAAAGTAGCTACCATCCATTATTAAAAAGAGTATCTTCACAATTAATGAAGATCATCACCAAAAACTACACTGGATAAAATGCACTGATCAATAAACTGTGGGGATCCTAGCCAATACATAATAGCTGCATCATAGTTCCTGTATCTATAACTCAGAGAATGTCCACAAAAAATAAAAGGAATTTCATGAGAACCAGAATCCCAGGAACACTCCTATGAACATTCTTACCTAGAATGGCTACATAAGACAATCAGAAGAGTGACAATACCAATAGAAATGTTAATTTGGAAGGAAGAAAATCTCTCAGTGTCTCACACATAAGCAAAGAACTACATGCAATAACAGCTTCTTCCAAGGATGAGTCCATTAATTATTTATAAACTCTGGTTATCCCTGAAACCATACATACACACACACACACACACACACACACACACACACACAACAGAAGTGCACTTATTAGGTGATATGTGCATACATACACATACCAATGCACACATATATGTATAACACTAATAACCAAAATAAGAGAGGTTATAAACTTAAGAGTGGAACAGGAATATAATGTTCTACATAGCAAATCCTCAAGGGTCTGGAGAAAGAAGCATCCGGGCAACGTGACAGAATTCTATTTCAATTAAAAGCATACTATTATATGCAAAAATATGGAAGGTTAAAAATTACCACAACAAAACAACACACACACACACACACACACACACACACACACACACACACACACACACACACACATGGCCCCTGCTTATTTCTTGAGTCCTTCTGCTTAGACTACCTTTTCCCACCCTTTGTTCATTTTAAGGTAAAGTGCATTTGTTGGTGGCAAATGTTGGAAGATGAACACTTAATCCACTTAGTCAAGGCTAATCTTTGTCTTTTGATTGGCTAAATGAGCCTATTAATATTTAGAGTTATTATCATAAAGTGCTTATTAGTTACTGACATTTGTCCATTTGTAGTGTTCTGTGTTTCCCTGTTTGTTGTCTGCTTAATCACTGATAGCATATTTTGTGAGTTAAGAAGAGGCTAAGAATAATAGCTCAGATGACAAGTTTGCTCATCTCACAAAACCAGAGTTTGTTTCCAGCCACCCATTTTGAACACTTCACAACTGCCTAAAACATTAGCTCTAGCTGATTCTTCAACCTCTTGTTGCCTCCACCACTGCCTGCAGTAACATTGACACACATAAATATAAATATTTTTAAAGTTGAAGACTTAGTTGCAGCATACATCACATGATAAAATTACAACTCTCAACCTCTCTAGCCATCTCAACACAAATTCCCCTTCCTATATTTTCCGTATTATACAAAAATTAATGTTATATGCTGGCCTTCACTAGAGTAGCAGAGGAGGAGGAGGAGAAAGAGAAAGAACAAGGACAAGAAGAACAAGAACAAGGAAGGGAGGGAGGGAGGGAGGGAGGGAGGGAGGGAGGGAGGAAGGAAGGAAGGAAGGAAGGAAGGAAGGAAGGAAGGAAGGGATGGAGGAAGGAAGGAAGACCCAAAGACTTCTACCTGTTTTTTTCTCTGACTCATGACTTCATAACACAAAATAAACCCCAAGAACTATGGTCACAACACTTGGAAAAATTAACCATTCATAGATATAAAGATAAGCAAAATCTCATGAGCATGTATTTCTACTAGACATTTCTATTATTTTAAAATGTTTTATTGTTTTTTTCTTTTAGCCAATAATCCTCTACTATTTTTGAGCTCATAATAAGCAATTATCTATGAAATTATGTACATTGATATACTTACTTTAATTTTTTTTAACTTTATTTTAAAAAACAAAGATTGAAAAAAATTTAAACATTTTTCATAAATGTATACAAATACAATTGTGTCAGTGCTTGGCTTTTTTTCTTTCTTTCTTTCTTTTTTTTTTTTTTTTTACAATGAGCAAAAAGTACATGTAAAACAGGGTGTAACCCGGAATTTGTCAATGTGTTCTTGGTGTGTAAGGATTGAGCAGGACTTTTTTTTTTCTTGAACTTCACACAGTCTGTGAGTTGTTTCTGGGGCAGTCTGAGCCTCTGGGGTTAGCATCCCACTATCAGTGACTGCATATTATGTCTGTTCTTTTGTGACTGGGTTATCTCACTCAGAATGATATTCTCTAGATGCAGCCATTTTCTTAAGAATTTGGTTAAGTCATTGTTTCTGGTGGCTGAGTAGTATTTCTTTGTGTAAATGTACCACAATTTTTGTATCCATTCATCTACTGAAGGACATTTGAGTTCTTTCCAGATTCTGGCTATTATAAATAGAGCTGCTATGAACATTGTGGTGCATGTATATTTGTTGTATATTAAAGTGTCTCTGGGGTATATGCCCAGAAGTGGAATAGCTGGGTCTTCAGGTAGTACTATGTCCAATTTTCTGAGGTATGGCCAGACTGATTTCCAGAGTGGTTGTATCAGTTTACAACCCCACCAAGAGTGGAGAAGTGTTCCTCTTTCTCTGCAACCTCGCCAGTATCTGCTGTCATATGAGTTTTGGATCTTGGCCAATCTGACTGGTGTGAGGTGGAATCTCAGGGTTGTTTTGATTTGCATTAAAAAAATCATTAAAACATTTGTGACCATGTTTCCTCCTATGTTCTTCCAGAACTTTACCTCCTCTTAAAATAAAAAACAAATAAGCATCAAAGAGCAAAAATCAAAAATTAAATCAAACAATAAAACAAAAACAAAGACTAAATGAAATAAAGATATATATATACACACACACCATAGAGTTTATTTTGTTTTTATTATTTTAATCAGCAATTTCTAACTTCTAATCCCACCATTACATGGAAGTTACATTCTGATTATCTCTCTTTTGTGGTTTAGTTGTGATTAAGGAAGGCTATTTTTTTTTAATTCCCCATATATCAAAAGTATTTTATTTCCCATAAGACTGTGTGATCTCTGGAGGCTGCTAGGAACTGTTTTACATATAGACTTGGCACTTCGAAGAATTCAAGACTCTGTATGTTTCCCATGGAATCTCAACTGGGCAACATACTTCTCATCTTCAGTCTATAAAGTGAACCCATCTGCTGCTGCCATAATATAACCCTGACATGAGCAGGCTTCAGGCTGCTTCTCCGCAACTTTATTTAAAGATTGATATCTGCTATCCAGCCAATCTCATCCTTGGCTTATCATGCAGCAATTCTAAGTGTCATTTCATTTTACCTGTGTCATAAGGAAATCAAATGGGCCAGAAATGAACCTGTCAAGCATACAGTCTGACAAAATGAAGAGTCTGTTCTTGCTATATCCAAAGTAAGTACAGTATTGTGTAAGGTGAGTAGACTCATCTCAAGGTGAGATACTCTCAACATCTGATTTAGAGTATAGAAAAACCTTCATTTATTTATTCACTTGTTTCAATGATTTGTTACCAGAAATAGACATGTAGGATTATTCAATAAATACACTAAAACCCCTTAAATCAATGGATAAATAGACCAGCGCTACAACTAACCACTAGGATGACTTTACTATCTCATTCCCTTTCTTCAATTCAGTTAGAAAATGTGCAATCAATCAACACTTTAAATGACCAGAGTATTTCTTTAATGTAGGTATTCTCCTCACTCAAGGATAAAATTAGTAACCCATTTAACCAATGCACTAAAACAATTCACAGTTCAATGAATGGATACCCTATAATTGTCCTAGTATAAGTGTTTAGATTACCACCACTGTTGAAATGAACACGTGTGGGTAACAGTGAGAAAGAGGGAATTATGGCTGTTTGTTTCACCAGCATTTAATTAGAAATTACAAAATTCTACATCCTTGGGAAAGCTGTTGGATATAATCTCTTGGTTAGTTAACACAGCTGTGGTAATATAAAGTTGGTAGTCTTATTATATGAGATCTGGGCAACAATTAATTTAAATATTAATTAAGAGATAATAAATGGCTGACTATACGTAAAAGGAACTGTTGCATTTTTTTTTTTTTTTAAGTCAGGCTTATTGACCAATATGAGTTAAATTTGCTCTTTATGGGGAAAGGGAACCTAAAAACAGCTGAAGATAAACTTAGATTGTTCCTCAAGAGCCAGCACAAGTGCTGTTGCCCTGTAATAGAAGATACCTGATGCATAGCAAGACAGACTCCATACACCTAAGGCATTAGAGCTCAGTGATGGCACGTCCTTCTTATCACCTTAAAATGACATTTTGAAATGAGAGCCACAGCTAAGCAGAACTTGTATCAGACAGTCTAAACAACCACTTCCTGGATTTATTTCTTATGCTTTTCTTCAGTAGATTGGAGAAAGGAGTAGTCAGGTAGATCATAAAATTTTGTGACTTTGTTCCTGAATTCCTAAAATAAAATGTTTCTGGCCTGGCACTCTACTAGGGATGTTACTAGTAGGAGAGCAAAAAACAAAACAAAACCAAGAAAGCCAGTCTTCTTGTCTCTCTTGACTTGGACACTAGGACCAAGTGATAATACAAAGGAGCCCGTTTTCTGTTTTAGCAGCCAAAGGCAGCATGGGTGCAGCAGGGTTTTGCATCGAATGGCTGCCAGTGCGGGATGAGGACCCAGCAGAAGCAGCAGTCATAGCACCAGGCTCCGTGCTTCCCAGGAGATCCTGGAGCTCAGGCACCTTGCTCAGGTAATGCACCCATTGTTATCAGAGGGGTGCAGAAACCGTGAGTGCTTTCAGAGCATGGATGTGCTGTGCTGTTTCATTAAAGGCTAAATGGAAGCAATGAGAGAGTGAGTCACCAGGCTGTGGGCTCACAAGTCTGGCATTGCCTTCATAAATTTTAATCAGTGGAACCAACAGATTGTCTAAGTGAGAAAAAAAATCACAGGATTTTGCCAAAATTAATCACTACTAGCAGACAAATTAAAGAATCCATGTTTAATTGGAGGGGCCTACCCAATGCTCCCAAAAGCAGTTAGTTCTCTTTTAAAGAATGACATGCTAGCCATGCTCCAAAAAGAGTTGTCGAAATAACTGAACAGCGTCCATGTCTCTAGAGAACTTGTATTTAAACATGCATATGGTAAAAGATATACATATAGTTTCAGTCTCTGCATGTAGACAAAATCCTGTTCCACTACTTATTAAAGGGAATTTATATGCTTTTGACATCCTTTTAAAAGAGACCTTTTATTAAGACCCATCCCTAGACAAAAACTACAGACAAATACTGAGCACAGGAAGGAGAGTTAGCCTCTCCTAGGAATGAGTCCCCTTATTGGTTGTTGAGCACAGAACGGTCAGCCTTAAAACCATAGGCACATCAACAACAGAAATCAATTTTGCATATTGAATATATATATATATATTTGTATATACAAATACAAATATATATGATATATGTTTTAAAAGATTGGAGGATAGCAATCTGATAGTGGGGGCACGAGAGAGTTTGAGTGGGTGTTTCTGGGGAACCTTGAGGGAGGAGAGGGAGGAGAAAAGCTATGTAATTTTATTTCTCTTAAAATATTAAAATATTAATTTGGTTACTAATCTGTAGATGTATTTCTGAGATCTCTATTCTGTTCCATTGTTTTATGTATCTGTTTTTATGCCAATATGATGTTGAAGGTACTACAGATGTGATGCTGTATTTATTGACTTTTACGCTATGCTGGGCCAACCTTTCCCCTCTTGTTCAACAGTGCTTGGTCATAATGAGTGATATTTCTAATGTACTAAAGTTGCCAGTATTTTATTGAGGGTTTTAACACAGGTTTATTGAAGATATGAACCAGTTTCCTTCCTCTTTTTCTCTTTTTTTCCTTTCCTTTCTCCATTTCTTCCTTTCATTTCTTTCTTCTTTCTCTCCCTCCTTTCATTTTCTCCCTTTTTAATTCTTTTCCCTTCACTCCCTTATTCTAGATATTTATCTGCCTTTGGCATCAGGATGATGATGGCTTTGTAAAGTTAATTTATAAATATTGGCTTCTCTTCATATTGCTCATCATTTAATTTACTGGTAAAACTCAGGAGTGAACATATCAGGTTCTAGGATTTAATTTGTTACTCATGTAATCTCCTTAGAGGTTATTGCTTTGCTAGTTTGCTGTGTTTTTCATAATAAATTCTTCTTAGATTATGCATAGTAAGTGACACAATTGGTACAGAATGAACTGAAATGCAAATAGAAGCTATGTAATAGAAATAATAATAATCTTCTCATTACATGTTGACACAGAAAATTAATTTAATATAAAAAGATTAAGAGTGCTCTTCACATCTAACAACTTATTGCTGTAGGTTGTGTCCTCCTTCAAGGTAAGTTACACAGTAGAGAGACTAAGAAGTACTGGTGTCTTAAATGAATATTATTTTTAAAAAATCATCAAATTATTACCTAGAATATTATTACCTAGAGTATTATTCAATGACTGCTCCTTTAGCTGACCCTACTCAAAAGTTTTATTATACAATAGTTTTAGGTTTTCATCTGGAAAGCCACTGATTAAATTTTTGTGTTTTAATTTTTTTTCTTGGCCTAGAGTCTGGAACAATAGTGTACGCCCATTGAATTAGTTATGCTGGCTTCCAACAACTCATATGAAGCCCCACAGTCTTTCATTCTTAATGGAATTCCTGGTCTGGAAGCAGTGCACATATGGATCTCCCTTCCACTTTGTACAATGTACATCATCTCCCTAGTAGGCAACCTTGGCCTTGTTTACCTCATTTACTATGAGGAATCCTTACATCGCCCAATGTATTTCTTTCTGGCCATGCTTTCTCTCATTGACCTGTTTACCTGCACAACCACTCTCCCCAATGCTCTCTTCATTTTCTGGTTCAAACTCAAGGAAATTAACTTCACTGCTTGCCTAGTTCAGATGTTCTTTGTGCATGGATTCACAGGTGTGGAGTCTGGGGTGCTTATGCTCATGGCCCTGGACCGCTATGTGGCCATTTGCTACCCACTACGCTATGCCACCATACTTACCAACCCTGTCATTGCCAAAGCTGGCCTTGCCACATTCTTGAGAGGTGTGTTACTAATGATTCCTTTTCCATTCTTGGTTAAGCGTTTGCCCTTCTGCCGAAGCAATGTCATCTCCCATACATATTGTGACCATATGTCTGTGGTAAAGTTATCCTGTGCCAGCATCAAAATCAATGTCATCTATGGTCTCATGGTTGCACTCCTGATTGGAGTGTTTGACATCTGTTGTATATCTGTGTCCTACACTATGATCCTCCGGGCAGTGGTCAGCCTCTCCTCTGCAGATGCTCGGCAGAAGGCCTTCAGCACCTGCACAGCCCACATATCTGCCATCATCATCACTTATGTCCCAGCCTTTTTCACCTTCTTTACTCATCGTTTCGGAGGTCACACCATCCCTCCTTCTCTTCACATCATTGTGGCTAATCTTTATCTTCTTCTTCCTCCAACTCTAAATCCCATTGTTTATGGGATGAAGACCAAACAGATTAGAGATAGCATTATTAAATTCTTTCATAATGAAAAGGGTTCAAGGTGACCCAATAAAAGTTTTTTCTTGACCCTTTGAAAGTAAGCAGAGGTATGATGCATAAAACTACAACAAGGAGGAAAACACCAGTGTTTTTCATCACCTCTTCAAGAATATGCATTTGAAAGATTCCCAGGAATGCTGAGGAAAATTTGTATCTGGGTTTATATCTCAATGTTTTTCCCATATTTTTCTCAATTGTTATTTTTAAAAAATAATTTATCTTTACTTGTCTGATAAGATTGTGTTTGACATATACAACATGATATTTTAATGTAAAGATACATTTTGTTATAGTTAATCCCACATACATAGTAGAATGGTGCTTTTCATCTCCAGCTTCCGATAATTCATTGGTATTAGATTCCATTATGAGTTAAAAGCCATCTGTCTGTGACCTTTTAATTCTCTTGGGGCAGATGAACACCTTTTTTTTTTAAACAACTTTATTTTACAAAACAAAGATAAATGTACAGATTTTAAACATTTTTTGCTTAAAATTATACATTTTTTCAGTACTTTTTTTCAGATTTTAACATAATTTTTATATAAAACTATATGAATATATTTTTTGGTCAGTACTTGATTTTTTCAAGGTTTGGTTGTATGCCTTAAAAACTTAATAGTTACAATGAGCTAAAGTACATGTAAAACAAAATGTAACATAAAAATAGTTAAAGTGTTCTTGTTTTGTAAATATTTTTTTGTTTTGTTTTGTTTTCTTTATTTCTTGGACTTCATACAGTCTGTGAGTTGTTTCTGGGGGAGTGCAAGCCTCTGGGGTTAGCATCCCACTATCAGTGACTGCATATTATGTCTATTCTTTTGTGACTGGGTTATCTCACTCAAGATGATATTCTCTAGATGCAGCCATTTTCTTAAGAATTTGGTTAAGTCATTGTTTCTGGTGGCTGAGTAGTATTCCATTGTGTATATGTACTACAGCTTTTGTATCCATTCATCTTCTGAAGGACATCTGGGTTCCTTCCAGCTTCTGGCTATTATAAATAGAGCCGCTATGAACATTGTGGTGCATATATCTTTGTTGTGTATTAAAGTGTCTCTGGGGTATATGCCCAGAAGTGGAATATCTGGGTCTTCAGATGATCACCTTTTATGCTGCTGTAGCATTTGTTAAAAGCTGTTGCATACCTTCCATAGACTGCTGTCTAACTATTGACACACTGTTCTTCAATGATTATACTTCTGTTTATCTTCTGCTAAGATATCCAATTTACTATAATTGCCCTATATTCATTGTAGTGTGAATGCTTATCACTTCTCTGACTGTTATAAAGGCCAGTACCTTAATTACACAACTCAAAATATTTTTATTCATAATTTCCTCCAATAAAGCATTTTGATGAGAATAATGGTGACCAGAAAGATAAATGGAAAATTCCCTTACAACTTTAAGTTGAACATATACAAACACTTAATTTGGAACATAAAATTCTAGGCATAAATAAATGAACAAATCAATAAAATGAACAAATTTAGGTGACTGGCCTCAAATTTGGACCCTAAACCAAAAGGCTCGATCATTGTGAGTGCTAAAACATTAATATTTTTGAATAAGGAACATGTGTCCATTCTAGAAACTATAGTGATATGACATGCCTTTTGAACTTAGTATATAGAGAGAAATTAGATAGTTCTTCAAATAATTCATATGCTGATTCTTTTCTTTTTTTTTTTTTTTTTTTTTTTGTTCATATGTTGAATTTTATCTTCAGGATTTCTTTTTATGGCTATATTTTACCTAGTAGCCTAATAACTTCAGGTCAAGTGCATTCCATTTATAAATACCATTCTTAATTGGATATTTGGGTGTCTATTTTTCTTGTTCTTGTTCTTCTTCTTTTGTTATTATTATTATTATTATTATTATTAGTAGTAGTAGTAGTAGTAGTAGTAGTAGTATATTATAAAACATATTCTAATTGCAGCCTTCCTCTGCTCTGCTTCTTCTAGCCCCCCGACTCTTCTCCCTAGATCAATTCCTCCATTTCCTTAAAGAATAGAATAGGCCTCCCAGTGATATCAATACAACATAATAAGATGCAAAAATACTGGGCACAAATTCTCATATCAAGTTTAAATGAGGCAACCCAGAAGGAAGAAGAAGATCCCAAGAGCTGGCAAAAGAGTCAAAGGTATTCCATCTCCCACTTTTAGAAATCTCAGAAAACCTCACGCTATACAACCACAGCAAAGGACCAAGCCCAGACCAATGCTGGTTCTGTGATTGCTGCATTAGTCTCTGGAGCCTCTCAGTTCTTTGAAAAAATGTTCCCTACAGATAAAAAGCCTGGATCTTGATGATTAAAGAATCATGCCAATCACAACATATAAATGAAATAGTAGATACTGATCTTGAAAATGCCATTTACTTCACAAAACAAGACACAATAGATATAAGAAGACTAAAATACTCCCATGCATCCTATCAGATCACCATGGTCTAAGGCTGGTCATTAACGACAACAACAACAACAAAAATCCCATATACACATGGAAACTAAACAATGCTCTATTAAACAATAGCACGATCAAAGAAGACATAAAGAAAGAAATTAAGGATTTTCTAGAATTTATTAAAAATGAAAACACAACATACCCAAATCTATGGGATGCAATGAAAGCAGTACTGAGAGGAAAACTGATAACTCTGAATGCTTTCTAAAAGAAACTGGAGAGAGCATACACTAGCAACATGACAGCACAGTTGAGAGCTCTAGAACAAAAGGAAGCAGATACACCGAAGAGGAGTAGACTGCAAGAAATAATCAAACTCAGAGCAGAAATTGACCAAATAGAAACAAAAAGAACCATTCAAAGAATCAACAAAAACAAGAGCTGGTTCTTTGAGAAAATTAACAAGTTTGATAAACCCTTAGCCATACTAACTAGAGGGCAAAGAGAGAGTATCCAAATTAACAAAATCAGAAAGGAAAGTGAAGACACAACAATTCAAACTGAAGAAATTCAAGAAACCATCAGATCCTACTACAAAAGCCTATACTCAACAAAGCTGGAAAATCTGGAGAAAATGGATGAATTCCTAGAAAGATACCAGATAATAAAGTTAAACCAGGACCAGGTAAACCATCTAAATAATTCCATAACACCTAAAGAAAATGATGCACTCATCGAAAGCCTCCCAACCAAAAAAAGCCCAGGTCCAGATGGGTTCAGTGCAGAATTCTATCAGACATATATTGATGACCTAAAACCAATACTCTCCAAATTATTACACAAAATAGAGTCAGATGGAACACTAACTAACTCATTGTTCGTGGCCACAATAACCCTCCTTCCTAAACCACAAAAGATCCTACAAGGAAAGAGAACTTCAGCTCAATCTCACTTATGAACATTGATGCAAAAATACTCAACAAAATCCTTACATACTGAATCCAAAAACACATCAAAATGATCATTCACCATGATCAAGTAGGGTTCATCCATGGGATGCAGGGACAGTTTAATATAAGGAAATTCATCAACGTAATCCACCACATAAATAAACTCAAAGAAAAAAACCACATGGTCATCTTACTAGATGATTAGAAAGCATATGACAAATTCAATGCCCCTTCATGTTAAAAGTCTTAAAAAGAAAAGGAATCCAAGGCCCATACCTGAAAATAATAAAAGCAATATACAGCAAACCAATAGCCAACATCAAACTTAACGGTAAGGAACTTGAAGCAATCCCACTAATATCAGGGACTAGACAAGGCTGGCCAATTTCCACCTACCTATTCAACATAGTACTGAAATCCTGGCTGAAAGAAATCAAAGGGATACAAATTGGAAAGGACGAAGTAAAAACATCACTGTTTGCAGCGGAAATGATAGTGTACATAATTGACCCCAAAAATTCCAACAGAGAACTTCTACAGCTGATAAACAAATTCAGCAAAGTGGCTGGATATAAAAGTAACTCAAACAAATCAGTAGCCTTCCTCTATTCAAAGGAAAAACATGCTGAGAAAGAAATTAGGGAAAAGATACCCTTCACAATAGTCACAAACAATATAAAATAACTTGGTGTGACTCTAACTAAGCAAGTGAAGGACCTGTATGACAAGAACTTCAAATCTCTAAAGAAGGAAATCGAGGAAGATCCCAGAAAATGGAAAAATCTCCCATGCTCATGGATTGGAAGGATCAAAATTGTAAAAATGGCCATCCTACCAAAATTAATCTACAGATTCAATGCAATCCCCATTAAAATTCCAACCCAATTTTTCATAGAATTGGAAAAAGCAATATGCAATTTCATTGGGAATAACAAAAGACCTAGAATGGCAAAATCCATCCTCAACAACAAAAAACATCTGAGGGAATCACCATCTCTGACCTCAAGCTATATTACAAGGTGATTGTGCTGAAAACAGCATGGTACTGGTACAGAGATAGGCACGTGGATCAATGAAATAGAATAGAAGATCCAGAAATGAGCCCTCACATATATGGTCCATTGATTTTTGAAAAGGAAGATGTAAACTTTCAATGGAAATAGGACAGCCTCTTCAACAAATGGTATTGGTCCAACTGACCCTCAGCATGCAGAAGAATGAAAATAGACCCTTTCAAATCTCCTTGTACAAAGCTCAAGTTCAAGTGGATCAAAGATTTTCATATTAAACCAGGTACAATGAAACTATTAGAAGAGAAAGTAGGAAAAACCTTATAACACATAGGCACAGTAAAAATTTTCTTGAACAGAATACCAGTGGCTCGTGCTGTAAGGTCAAATATCGACAAATGGGACTTAAGGAGATTGCAAAGTTTCTATAAGGCTAAGGACACTGTCAAGAAAACAAAATGGCAGCCAACAGGTTGGGAGAAGTTCTTCACCAACCCCACATCTGATAGAGGCCTAATATCCAAGGTATACAAAAAACTCAAGAAGTTAAACACCTGAGAATCAAACAATCCTATTTAGAAATGTGGTACAGAGCTAAGCAAAAAGTTCTCAATTGAGGAATATCGAATGGCTGAGAAACATCTAAGGAAGTGCCTGACATCCTTAGTCATCAGGGAAATGCAATTCAAAACAACCCTAAGATTCCACCTCACACCAACCAGAATCTGTAAGATCAAAATTTCAGATCACAACAGATGCTGACAAGGATGTGAAGAAAGGGGAACATTTCTCCACTGTTGGTGGGGTTGTAAACTGGTACCACCACTCTGAAAATCAGTCTGGTGATTCCTCAGAAAATTGGACATAGTACTACCTGAAGACCCAGTTATTCCACTTCTGGGTATATCCCAGAGAAGCTCCAACGTACCATACAACAAGGCATATGCACCACACTGTTCATAGCAGCCCTATTTATAATAGCCAGAAGCTGGAAAGGACCCAGATGTCCTTCAGTAGATGAATGGATACAAAAATTGTGGCATATTTACTCAATGGAGTACTACCCAGCTATCAGAAACAATGACTTTATGAAATTCTTAAGAAAATGGATGCATCTAGAGAATATCATCCTGAGTGAGGTAACCCAGTTACAAAAGAACAGACATAATATGAAGTCACTGATAATTGGATACTAACTCCAGAAAGCTCTGGACACCCCAGAAACAACTTACAGAGTATATGAAGTTCAAGAAAAACAAAGTCCAAAAAAAAAAAAATAAATGAAAATGAAAAACCATTATGCTTAAATTATGCTTAATCTTTGCACACCAAGAAAACTTTGACTATTTTCAGGTTACATCTTGTTTTACATGTACTTTATGTTTATTGTATCTAGCAAGATTTTAATGCATACTATCAAACCTTTAAAAAAAACCAAGTACTGACAAAAATGTATTTATATACTTTTATGCAAAAATGCTTTTAAAATCTGTACACTTATCTTTGTTTTTTAAAATAAAGTTGTCAATTTTTTAAAAAATGCCGTTTACTAAGCATTATCATTCAAGAAGTTTGCAGAAAAAATTTACTTACAGCAATGGAGACTATATTTAATGGATCCTAAGTATTGATTTATTTCTCAACAGTTATATACACTGTGTTTTCTACAGTGTAAACTTTTTTCTTCTGAATATTTCTGGCATAATATGTCAATAATGAACAATACTACTAGGTTTGTTCCAGCATCTTGGATGTTTTGCTCCAATGTAATTTTATACTTTTGTCAAATCTCATTCTAGAACCATATTTCATTTACAACTTTGGTACCCTTCACTTTAGAATCAGTTGAATTGCTTATTGAGGAATTATATAAGGAATGCTCAGAACCTAGAGAAAATTTGTGTGATCTGTGAAGTCATGGTACTTTTTCACTATTATTCCTGTTCAGCTTCATACAGCAGTTCCAAAGTTGAGAAATCAAGTCTTCTTTATGCAATGCTTTTCTTACAGAAAAGTTAAATTTCATATATAATACATCTCCAGAATATAAATGTCATATATTTCCTCTTTACAAAATTTGTGTCAGAGGCAAATCAACACTTTAGTTAAGACCGTAATTAAAAATTTGAATGAATCGTTATTATCTTGGGTATATTTAAATTATATTTACACAAAGTACAGTAAAACTTTTATTAAACCATTATATCTATGTTTTATATATATTATCACATTGTGTTTATTCTCTAATTTATGAGTTTCCTTTTTCCATAAAACACAGCCTGACTGCAGTTTCCCCTACCTTTGCTCTTCCAAGTCCTCCTCCCACCTCCCTTCTCCTCCAGAACTACTCCTTCTTCATTTCCCTTCAGAAATGAGCAGGCCTCCCAGGGATATCAACTAAATATGGCATAATAACTTACAATAAGACTAGGCACATAACTCATATCAAGACTGAACCAGGCAACGGAGTTGAAGGGAAAGAACCTCAACAGCAGGCAAAAGAGTCAGAAACAACACCATTTCCACTTTTAGTTCCATGAGAACACCAAGCTACACAATCATAACATCCATGAGGAAGACCTAGGTTAGATTCACACAGGTTCCCTGATTGCTGGATCAGTCTCTTGTGTACCCATGATCCCTGTGTAGTAGATCCTGTGGTTTGTATTTCCCTACTGTCCTTGACCTGTTTGGCTCCTATACTGTATTCTGCCCCTCATCTGTGGGATTCCCTGAGCTCTGCATGATATTTGGCTGTGGGTCTCTGACAAATGTAACAGAATAACATTAAGAATCATTCCATCGCCATTTTTGGCAATTACATTTGGTTCTATGCTGGGTTTCTGGGCTATAGATTGGTGTGATGTTGTGTTCATTTTATGGAATAGCTACATGCCTACACTCTTGATCTAATTATTATTTTTACATATTCGAACCATAACATCAGGACTTTTGGGCAAGAATGTCCTCAACAATTAATTTATATTTTCTAAGAATCAATGATGAAATGTCATTAGTAGAAATATAGCTGCAAAATCAAGGTTAAATCTTTTTTTGACACCCAAAATAAATCATTAATTCAATAAAATAGCTCAATACAACATTCCATCAGATTAACTACATTTTCTCATTAACTTGTTGGATAGTAAGCTATTCCAAAAGTTGGCGACTTCACAGGATGGTATTCAGTCATTTTCACGATTCTGTAAGTGACTGGATTCACTTGAGTGGATCCCCTGCATTGTATATCATGCAGGGAAGTCATAACACTAAGCATTATTCGTCTTTCCCACTTAAAGTATTACCTCCAGGACTAAGATTCCCTTAACACTCTGCATCTTTTCTAGGTCTATAGCAATGGACCCCTGATGTGTTGCTAATCAAAGGGTTAAAAGATTAATATGTGCATTACCCCCTCTCTCTTTTGATTCTTTTTGTTCTGCCTTTTGGTGAAACAAAAACAAAAAACAAAAAACCTTGTCAGAGTCAGTCACACCTGTAGTGAATATTCCACAGGTCTATTGTTATGAGAAAAGAAGGCTAGTCAAGTCATTGAAAGAAATGTACCCAGAAATATTCAACATTGCTAATTAAACAGAGGAAGTCTTGGGAGTTCTCCATTGTTTCCAGCTGAATGTCTGGGAGAAGCCCCTTTCTAAGTTACTGGCTCATGGTTATCCAACCCTGGTACAGGGGCTTTGTACAGAGCTACTTTGGCTCTCAAGGAATATAAAAGATTTGTTGCAGCCTTGATAATGGGGATCACAGCCTTGAAAGGTGTGATTTCTAGTTTTACTTTATCTACTGAACCCTTGGTTGAAGAGATTCTCCCAGCACATCATGTAAATCACATATCCAAAAATGGGTAAATAGCACTCATGATCTACCAGACTATTGATAGGGAACTCCAGGATAGGCTTAATGCTTTAGAAGAAGCAGTTTTATTTATTGGAAATCAAATTCAAACTATTAAGATCAGTCTCTTGGTGCAATTCCATTCACTGTTCTGTTGGGTCTGTGTAAGCCCCTCCCCCAGCCCCAAGAGTATAATACCTCTGAACATGACTGGTCTAACATTCAGTCTCATTTAAAAGGACTCCGGAAGGATTCTAATTTGGCTTTGAATACAGACTTCTTACATCATAAGTTCATTGATATTATTAATAATTCTACTGTGGAAGCCACTGCTGTTGAGGAGATGTCTGTAGCTTTTGTCTCTGTGGTGCACACTTGTTTGTCTTCCTGGATGACTTTGCTGATAAATGGAGGAATACCAATTGGTTTATTGTTACTGGTTTTGTTTCTTCCATTCTGCATCAAGCAAATTGAGCACCAAATAACAACACTCACAATCAAGATTGGCACTCTTGAATTAAAACAGAAAGGGGAGATGCCAAGTTCTGTGTAGCCAGAGAAGAGACGATGTGACACAGTCATAGTCAGGAGGGCTTGGGCCTCCATGAGCTAGTTGCTGTAGGTAAAGTCTTCTTTATATAATAATGTATATATTTTTCTTTATGGTCCTCCTTTGGGTGAATGTCTCCTCTGCCAAGGTTAATTACTCCATGATAATCAGAGAAAGCATGATTCCAGGCAGCAAGAATGTGTCTCTGTGATGCTGTGATCTTTGGAATAGCCCTTCAGACTGTGCAAAAGAACTCTGCAAATATGAGTTTGATAATACATAAATCAGTATAAGAACTGTTCTTTATAGGATTTCTCAACTATGCAAAATATAAGAATGTAATATGAATTACATGAGGGGCTTCATGGACCTAAAAGCTGTACTAATAAGCCAGCTTGTCAGAAAGATATTAAAGGAGATAAAGAGATTAAGGGAATGTTGATCTCAAGGAAAGATCCCACCCAGCTAATCTTATTGTTTGTGTTTACAAAGGCAGACAGATCTCAGAGTTTGTTTGCTATGTTAAAAATAAATAGATAGATAGATAGATAGATAGATAGATAGATAGATAGATAGATAGATAGATAGATAGATGATAGATAGATGGATGATACAGAGAGAGAGAGAGAGAGAGAGAGAGAGAGAGAGAGAGAGAGATAGAGAAAGAGAGAGAGATGATAGTACTTTCTGTCTTTTTCTAGGAATCAAGGGGCTAAGGTCATAAAGTGCTGATTCATGGGAAAATCAAAATGGAATGTGAGAATCTTCACCTAATCTGAGGAGCCCAATTTATATTCTACCTGAGTAATGTCAGAATATAAGGAATGTAACACAAAATTACAGGATCAACTGCTGGGAAGTCTCTTCATGCAAGTGAGACATATCTAGAACCTTAAACCTCAGCCAATGAAACCCTACCCTAAGAAGAATATGGCATAATACTGCTCTGTGATTGAAAATCCAAGTCATCTCTAATGGTTCATGCTGCACACTGAAAACAGAGCTTAGTGAGAGATTCTGTAGGGATTATTAGAGTGTAATCTAAGGTGGTTGTCATTAATTCCAGGGTTCAAAAAAATGCAGTCACAGGAGGATTAACTATTTTCTTCCATAAAGAGAAAATTTTAAATCCTTAGGGAATTATGGTCCTGTGGGTGACGGATTAGCAGTGAAAACTCTACTAAAGCAGAAGGATAAATTTTGCTTCTCAGACACAACACACAGAAGCCAGAAGGGGGAGGTCCTTCTCTGTCTACCCTGAAAGGCCACAGGCCACAAATCATGGCTAACACAGCTGCTGTTGCTGAGGTCTAGGCTCTGGAGTAAGGTACTAAAACAAAAAAGATGAAATAT
The DNA here is from genome assembly GCF_963924665.1 of Micromys minutus. Lineage (NCBI taxonomy): Eukaryota > Metazoa > Chordata > Mammalia > Rodentia > Muridae > Micromys > Micromys minutus. The sequence goes on along the minus strand of NC_137971.1, from coordinate 90,681,784 downwards.
GACAGACAGGGATATAGGACACTTCTGAGATGCTGTTGGACCTGTAGGATACCAGAATGTTTCAGACTATATAACATAGACATTGCAGATGTTTGAATGTTAGAGCAGGGGTAATGTCTTTTGTGCTGTTTCTTCTCTGTTTCATATTATCTAAAAACATGTATTAAAATGTTTTAATATAAGGCTCATTGTTTTATGTTTATGCAGATTTTTCATTCATTCTTTGAGAATTTTATACAATGCATTTTGATCATCTAGACCCTCCCCTAACTCTTCTTAGAATTGTTACCCATTACCTACACATCCAATGTTGTGTCTTCTTTGAGAGAAAACAAAAAGGGCAAAAGAGATTTTTTCTCTTTTTAAAAAAAGTTAAGTATCTATAGACATTTCAAAATACAGCTTGAAAATTTTCTTGGGGGGAATATATATATATATATTTGAAATTGAGTTTTACTTATTAAAAAAAGAGAAAGGATGAAATAGAAAAAAAATAAAAGAGAAATAGTGAGAATAAAAAGAGCATAAGATATAAAGAAAAAGAGAAAAGAATGGGAAAGGGGAAAAGAGAGAGAAGAAAGAGAATAAAAGAGAAAGGAGAAAGAAAAATCTCCCATAACTTTCTAGCTCCACAAAGAAAAAGAAAACAAAACACTTTCTCTTCCTCATAAACCTGATTCCCAGACCCACAAAGAGAAGGGGACTGAGTGTCCTAAACCCCTTTCTCCAAAAGTGACTGCCATCACTGTTATTCCATACTTCATATGTCTATAAAGGTCCCTTCCTTGTTTCCTTCCTTCCTTCTTCCCTTCTTTTCATCCTCCCTTTCTTTATTCCTTCCCCTTTCATCTTTCCTTTATTCCTATCTTTCTTCATAAGTGGCATTACATTTACTTAAAGCTCGAACAGTTACCCCACATGCATCATACCCAGGGTTTGGTTCCCAACACTGCAAAATAGGTAAAAATATGAAAACAACATAGTTGGAGATTACAGTGTTGATTACTTTTGTCGGTGTGCAGAGAACTATATAAGATTTTTTAAACTAATTCTTAATTGTTTGAAGGGATGATAGTGATATCACCATAAAGTCTTACTGTTTATGGCATTTGCTTGGCATGAGCCACTTTATTTCTGGAGAGGGGTAGAACACTAACTGGTTTCAATGGTCTTCAAGATACCCAGTGTTCATAGAAGTGTGTTCTGTATGTAGCCTGGACCAGTAACTCAGTGGTAGATCATTTGTTTAGCACATGCAAGCCCTGAGTGCAAACAAACATTCTTTCAAGAATGCAAATCATTATCATCCTATGTCTTAGATGTTTAATGTTAATTAATAATTCAAGCCATAACATTCATGTACTTAAATGTCACCTTCTAAAGAAAGGGCCTTCATCATAATAGCTGTGTGTTTGTGTATATGTTCACATAGATGGATGATATATGCATGTACACATTTCAAATGACTGAGGGTTATATTTTTCCTTTCAGATTTCAAGGACAGAGAGGGAATGTCCAGTTTAAATGGGACTGAATTCCACCCCTTATTTTTCATCTTGTTGGGAGTTCCAGGCCTTGAAAAGATGCATTTGTGGATTGGTTTTTCTTTTGGCTTTGTGTATTTGATTGCTCTGGCTGGGAACATCATTATTTTGTTTGTGATCAAGAATGAACCCAGTCTTCATCAGCCCATGTTTTACTTCTTGGTAATGCTAGGCTCCATTGATCTAGGCCTATCCACATCCACGATTCCCAAGATGCTGGGCATCTTCTGGTTTAATTTACAGGAGATTAGCTTCGGGGGATGTGTGGCCCAGATGTTCTTCATCCACATATTCACTGCAATGGAGACTGTTGTGCTGGTTGCCATGGCCTTTGACCGATATGTTGCCATTTGCAATCCTCTGAGGTACAGCCAGATTCTCACAAACAGAACAATAGGACTTATCCTAGTGGTGGTGTTTGGAGTAAATTTCATTTTGGTCATCCCTCTAGTGTTTCTCATTTTGAGGCTTCCTTTCTGTGGTCACCATGTAATACCTCATACATACTGTGAACACATGGGGATTGCTCGTCTGGCCTGTGCCAACATAAAGGTAAACATGATATTTGGGTTGATTCTTATATCAATGGTGCTTGCTGATGTATTTCTAATTGCCATCTCTTACATTCGGATCCTACAAGCCGTCTTCTGCCTTCCATCCCGGGAAGCCAGACTCAAAGCACTTAACACCTGTGGCTCCCACATTTGTGTCATCCTGGTCTTCTTTACTCCAGCTTTTTTCTCCTTCATGACACACAGGTTTGGCAGGAATGTTCCTGCATACATTCATATTCTCCTGGCTAATCTATATGTTGTTGTTCCCCCTGCTCTGAATCCTGTCATCTATGGGGTAAGGACTAAGCAGATTCGGGAGCAGGTTTTAAACATTTTTTGGAAGAAAAGTTGATGTAAGCCATCTCAAAGAGATGCATCTTACTCTGGGAGAAAAAGGATTGTATTTTGTAACTACAAAAAATATAACAAGAGAAAAATAATGTTGTAACATTAACATTATTATATTTATTATTTCATTACATGCCTAATACAGAACATATGGTACAATGAATATAAAAACAATCACTATGAAAATGTATGGCATACTGGCCAACAGATGGGGTCAAAGGATAAAGACACTTGCCACTAAGCATGATAACCTGATTTCAATGACAGGAACCTCCTTTGTGGAAGAAAAGGAGCACCTCCTACAAGCTTTCTTCTAACCTCTACAGATGCATATACTGTTGCACACTGCATATAAGCAAACACACAGAATTAACTAAAGGAGAACATGTAAAATTCCTAAGTACTGACACACTTAATTTGTAAAGTTACATTATTTTCTAATTTATCTCTAAGCGGTGCACAGGATGTACTCCATTCTGTTGGCATTATATACACATATATACAATATATAAAAATGTATGTATAATGTACACATATAATATCAACAAAATGAGCTATATCATATGTATATATACATTATATATGAATATATAATATATACATCTGTATGCATATGTTAAATATTATGAATTTTTAATAATTTTAGTGCTCTTTCAGTATTTCTTAATTTTTTGTTTTTATTCCATATTTGTATTGATATTTTATTACATATTACAAACTTAGTTTTGGAAATATAAAACCAATAAGGTGTTTAACATGTCTAAGTGTTTTATTTTCATTTTCCATGCCTATTCTATCTATGAGATCTTCTCCAACTTTAGCTACTTTTCAAAATAACTAATTCACTCTCTGAAGAATGTGTATACATTTTTGTGTATGTATGTGTGTTTAGTACTGATAGATAAATTTGTAAATATAGAAGTATAGAGGAAGAGGAAGCGACAGATAATGATGAAGAATGAGGGACGGTGGGAGAAATGATAGGGAGAGAGCAGAAGGAAAAATGACAACTTCATGAATCATTAATAAAGTAGAAAATTTACGGTTGAGAAGAATGGATGGATCTCCATACATATAAATAATATTTTCAAAAGAAAAGTCAAACTTAAAGTTTTCTAGAGCAATTATCTTCAGACTCATGAATTTAGTTATCCATTCATTGACCTTGTGTTAAGAATCTTGGAATGCCTAGCCATTTTCACCTTGTGTTTCTTCTTGTGAATTGATAGGTGCCATAGTTATAAACTCACTTTGCACAATTTTGATTTGTGTATACCTCACCTTGTCTTCCTACTCACAAAATAATTGCTTAGCAATGCATGTTTTTGTTTTCAAAATCTCAGATACAACAAGCACAGAGTAAAGTAAGCTTAATAAACTTTTATAAACACAGAAATAATAAACTTCCAAATATTGTTTTTGAAATATTATGATTCCTTTCAGTGACTTGAATTTACTACACATCCTCAAACCTAATGTACTTCCTCCCTCTTTTCTTTCCTTTTTAGAGCTTTTTCCATTCACAACACTCCTCAGCCTTCTGCCTACATTAATATCATTGAGCAGATGCACCAAGGAGCTGGAGACATAAGACTATGGGGCTGTCCTGGGCCTACTACTACTTTATCATTGGGGTTGTAAATTAGACATCAGGTGCCCCCTGATGAGTGACACAGTAGTTTTTTTTCTTATGGAATTGTTAGGTTTTGAGTTACAAAGTAACATCCACATGCTAATTTGGCATGACTCAAAGTACATTTTGAGATTTTTGTTTTATAACATCTCACAAAAAATATTCGCATGTGAATGTGCATACTTTACAGAGACCTGATCTTGCAACCACAAAATATGTTGAGCTACTATCAATACAGAATAAGTCTTTATACTCTGACCAGTTAATTACTACCAACATAGTCATTTTTATCTAATATTTGAGATAATCTTATAAATTTTACATTCAATATATTATACATATGTATGAGATGTATTTATACTCACATATAAGTTTGTGTGTTTATTCACATGATCTCAAATACCTGTAATTTATTGCTTGTATTGCATTAAATAAATACACTAAATTATCCATTTTAGATAAATGTTTGACTTTTATCTAATTCTTTACTCTTATTAATTAAATTATCTTTAATATTTCTGTACATATTGTTTTAGAGATCTTTAATCTCCATTTAAAACTCTCCATAGTATCATTGATGTGTGATAAATATAATCTTAGCATAAATGGAAAGTACCAGTTTTCCAATATTATATCTTTTTTTAAAAGATTTATTTATTTTATGTATATGAGTACAGTGTAGCTGTCTTCAGACATACCAGAAGAGGGTAACAGATCTCATTACAGATGGTTGCTGGTAATTGAACTCAAGACCTCTGGAAGAGCAGTCAGTGCTGTTAACCACTGAGCCATCTCTCCAGCCCCCAATATTACATCTTAATTACAGGTTTTTCAATTGTGTATGATAACAATAATTGCTATACATTCTTACAAACACCATTAGTTTTGTTGGGAGCTCGGAGGATGGATGTTCATTTTCTTTGTACCATTAGCTGAGTACATATACAATGTACTATGGTTGTGATACATAATTTCCTAATGTCTAATGTGAATTTACTGGCTATTGCTCATTAACTTTTCCTTGTTAGTGAGACACCATTTAAATGTCATGTTTAATCTTTAGAAATCAGTATTCTGTCCTATGAATTTATAAAGCTATTTTTATGGGTTGCTATCTTTCTCAGGGATTTGTTTTCATTTCACTATCTATACAGATTATCTTATAATTAATTTGATGACAAATTCAAGGAATTCAAATTTTCACTAGCTGTGAAGTGTTTCTTATGAGGATTAACATTCTTGGTGTTCTATTAAAGAAGTCTCTTCCTAAGCCAATGCCATGGAAATGTTCTTTTAGATCTTACCTTTACCTTCAGGCTAATGTTCCATCCAGAATTGATTTTTACATATGATATATAATAAGGATCAATTTTCTTATGAGTTTCTCAGTTGAGGCAAAACCAGTTTTCTTTCGTAAGTCCATCTCTCTGACACTGCAGTGAGTGATGCTTTTGTTACAGACCAAGTGTCACTATTTAGAAGAGTTGGTTCCTACGCCTACTTGTTAGTTTTCTATCCCAGGGTCAATATCTCACACTTCTAAAGACTATACTTGTATGTTAATAAATGATAGTTTCTGATATAGCTCAAACATCTTATCTAGTTCAGACAAAATGATAAAGAGTCAAAATCCTAAGATACAGAGAAAACTGAGTCAATCAAAGATGAAAACAAAGTGGTAATTGTTAAGATTTTTCACTGGGTTTCTCTGTGTGTCATAGGTTATGAGAGCCATTGAATTTTCATGAAGTGGGGATGAGACAGAAAATTGAGAAACAAAAAGGATCAGAGACTTAAAGGCCTAATTATCTGGTCTCATTTCATTATTACCTAATTTGTATTTCCTGGGGAGTTTTCATGTGTTTTTCACTAATTTCTTTATGAACTACCTATTTGAAAGATGACTACATTTTCAAATGTTGGATGGTTGTCTTTTTATTTTTCATGTATAAAAATGTTTTATAAAGTATCAATTCAAATATAGTGTCTGATATAAGTTACAAACATCATATTACAGTATTGGATTTGCAGATTTCATTTTCTTAGCATACTGTAAATATCAACGTTTTTAAATTTTATTTTATGTGAGTACACTGTAGCTGTTTTCAGACAGAGTAGAAGAGGGCATGTGATCCCATTACAGATGGTTGTGACCCACCATGTGGTTGCTGGGAATTGAACTCAGGACTTTTAGAAGAGCAGTCAGTGCTCTTAACACCTGGGCCACCACCTCTCTAGCCCATAAAGCAAATTTTAGATATTTTTCAGTGATCAGTACCAGATAGAAACTATGAAGGTCAGAGGATGAGTTAAGACTTGGCTCAGTCATCCCTCACCAAGACTTACTGGATCCCTGAACCATCCTTCAATTACTGCACATTTCTAGAATGCATGTGAAAGAGATATACTTGTCATATAGAAGAATTCCTTCATGCTTGAAGGGGACTCTAAACTTTTGTCTATTTATAGGTTCTTCCTCTAATTGTAACACACACACACACACACACACACACACACACACACACATTCTGGAAGACACAGAGTTTGTTGTATAGGAAGTGAAAATAAAAGATCTTGGTAAACGTTTTGCCCTGGCTTAACTGTACTAAGATATCTTTGTAGATTTTGGGTGGTTCAATATAAAGATAAGAAGGTTCCTGGTGGTTAACCTAGGTGTTTCCCTTATTCTTTTTATTTCTTTATACTTTAGTACTGTATCCTTATTTCTCAAATATATGTATATGTATTTTTGTCATTTGGGAGAATGCCTTCTTACTTGGATGCCCATAAATACAGAAATACTGTGTTTTTATTTTGTAAAGCAATTTTTATATTTCAGCTTATTTACACAAAAGTTCTATTCTTCATGAAGGAAAAGGGACTGGATTACTAAAAATGAGAGGTTCACAGTTAAACTTCCTTGCAAAATATTATCAACACTGCACGATCTCTAATCTGCTTGGTTCTCACCCCATAAATGATAGGGTTAAGAGCTGGAGGAATGATTACATATGAGTTAGCAAGGAGGATATGGATATATCGTGGAATGTTGTGCCCAAATCGATGAGTCAAGAAGGAGAAAAGGGCTGGAGTGAAGAAAGCCAAGATCACACACACATGGGAACCACAGGTATTAAGAGCTTTGACCCTGGCTTCCCAGGATGGGAGTTTGAACACAGCATGAAGAATTTTCACATAGGACATAGCAATCAAAATAACATCCAGAAGTATCATAGATATAAGTAATAATCCAAATAATATGTTAACCTTGATGCTGATGCATGCTAGCCGGGCAATGCCCATGTGCTCACAATATGTGTGTGGTATAATATTGTGCTCACAGAATGAAAGCCTTAGGATGAGAAATATCAGCGGAAAAACCAAAACGAAATTTCTTAATAATCCAACTCCAGCAATAATACAGATCATTCTGTTGGTGAGGATAGTGTTGTATCGGAGAGGGTTACAGATGGCAATGTAGCGATCAAAGGCCATAGCTACAAGCATGAATGTTTCCATGCCTGTAAACAGATGTATGAAGAACATTTGAGCTATACAGTCCCTAAAGGAAATCTTATAGAAACCAAACCAGAATATTCCAAGTGCTCTAGGAACGGTTGCCGTAGACAGGCCCAAGTCAGTGAGAGCCAGCATGGCCAATAAGTAGAACATAGGCTGGTGAAGGCTGTGCTCAAGTTGTATCAGAAGGAGAAGAGTGACATTCCCTAGGACAGCAATAAGATAGACTGTTCCAAATGGCAAACCAAGCCAGAACTGCACCTCTTCTAGTCCTGGGATTCCCACGAGCAGGAAGGATGAAGGATGAATCCATGAGCTGTTGCCTGGTGACATGCTGTCAGGAGCGTCTGATGGGCAGACTCATTTGAAGGAATCTACATAGAACTTGAAAACTCCTTATCAGCACTAATAACGAATAAGAACAGGAAGGATGTCATTAGTCTTCCTTATCATGGAGTATGCCAATCTGATTTCCTTCATATCTCTTCTCTTCTTTCCCCTGATTAAATGGAATACAAAGGTGAATATTTCTTAACAAATGAATTACTTTTTAGACTCTCTTCTAGGTAACTTAAATAAAGTTTTATTTTTATATAAATCTTGTCTTGTGAGGAGGTGAACCTAGTCAGGTCACACAGCCTTCTGTTTAAACTGCAACATTTTGAACTGTATATTTATGAATTGTGGGAAAATGTTATCTGATAAATGATTAAAAGTTTAGACCACAGATAATACTGTAGCTTTCAAAAATGTTCTTCAAATGGTCCTTATACTAGAAGTATGAGTAGAATATATGCCATTGCCCATTTCCACTTATAATCAAGGGAACTCTTGCCTGGTCCTCAACTTTCCTATAAATAACTATAATCAGGGACAATGCTAACCAAACAATATAGGCTATCAACTAAAGGCCAAGTGTCGTGTATGTGTTACCTCTTCTTGACTGGCTGTCTACAGGCTACTGCCATTATTTTTTGGTTACCATCTAGAAAATAAAATACTATTGCTGAAGACATCACACTTTTGAGATATATAACATAAAAATAAAATCAATCCAGTACTCAAACGTTATTCCTCCTGAATAATTTTCATAATACTTGGGGATGCTATGTAAACTACAAGAGAAAAAGATAAACCATCTATGAGACTCCCAGTAACAATCAGCCTGGCAAGATGAACTCACTAGTGCAATAGTAACATGAGTGGTATGGAAGAAAACAAACATGTTTTTCATTGGATTTAAAGCCTTCTACAGAAGCTGACGAGATGGTTCAGTGAATAAGAGTCCACAGTCATCTTTCAGAGGACGCAAGGTTCATGTAAGGCAGCTCACTACCACCTATTATTACAGCATCAGGAAGATGTGCTCAGGCCTCCAGGGGCACTGCATTCACATGCCTGTACACACAAAACACATGCACACACGATGATAAAATAATTATAATAAAGGTTGTAATAGTAATAATAATATTTAATAATAAAAATGTCATTTAATAATAATAATACCTACTCCACAAAATGGAACTCATGCCTGGTGTTGCTAAATAGGCCAAAATCCCTTGGCTAGCCAAGTGATAACACCTATAAAAGAACATGATAATAAATGAACATAGTATTCTTATCTTTATATTCATAGATCAGGTTATCTCCCAATACCACAGAAGAGTAAATTATATATGCATTATGAAATTCTTAGTATTTTTAGAACCACATTAACTCTTTTGCATTTTCTAGATTTGTGTTTCTTTAATTTTGCCACTAATGGCTGAATGTCTTTTTTTGGATCTTTGGAACAAGGATCATAATTTATAAGGCTGTGGCTTCTCAAAATTTAATGCAACATTAATAATCATAGATATAAAGTTATTATTTTCTGAGAGATTGATTTTGTCTTAAAGCACTAACCCTTGGACTTTCATTTATGCCTTCTATACCTCAAACCAATATGAAGTGCTCACTTTTTTAAAAAATAATCCATATACCATCAAACTTGGTTCCAATCACAGGTAACAGTGATTGCTATTGTTGTCAACATTATTACCATGAGAATTTAACAACTGGTAAAAAAAAATGGTGATTTCATGAAATGATTTGAAGTTTAACATGGTATCAGTTGCTACTCAAAAGGAAGGCAAGAAACAGTACATTTCTGGAATTAATGAAACATCCTCACATTTGCTTCCATAAGAATACCTATACTGTTAACATAAAGCTGTTCTGTAGCCTCTTGATGTTTCCAGTGTTCTTCTCAAAGTATTTTCCTGGGTATATGCTATAGTACTAGTTCTTCATTGTTCATTTGTTTCTTGAGCTGCATTTCTCATTATAATTAGCACTACCAGATTTCACCCAAATTATTTCTGAAATGCTTTTTATTAATTCTGATGTCTCTTACAATCATAATTTAAAGTCATCTGAGCTATATTCCCTCCATTCTTAGTCTCTAGGACTTTTGTTATGATGGCACATTTTTAAATAAGAACCAAGGGTGAGTGTTTTTCTGAAAATAATCTATGAACAGTAGACCCTTGAGTTAGCTAAATTAATATTAATATTAATAATAGAAAACAGAACACATATCTATGAGCCAAGGATATCAGGATCTTGTACTATATGTACAGCCTTGAGAGCATAGGAAATCAAAATCAATTTCAAAAAAATAAAAAGCGTGATTGGTGAGAGAAAATATCAAACTAAAATCTCTAATTAGAGAAATGCGACTTGAGAACTTGTTTGGAGGTTCTAGTAGGGGAGCACAGCTACTCGTATACCCTTGACCGAAGACGGTCCTCTATTCGGGTTAAGGTCGTCCTCTTCGACCAAGCATGCAGCTTCGGCAGGGACGCACATGGAGCAGTGAGGGAGGAAGGGGACACTCGCCTAGCCAGCCAGATCAGCTGAATCAACCCTGGCGGTCAATGGGGTGACAGTTGGAGGGATGTGACAGAGGTGTGAGGAACAGAGAGAGAAAGTAGCACGAGTCACCTGTCAGTCATTTACCTGCCCTGTGTGGCTCATTCTCAGGAAGGCCTTTTCTGATGTCAGAGTGTTTGCTTCTAACATTCTCCATAGATCTGATTCTGTAACAAATATTCTATGTGATTATTCAATTTGGAATCGTCTTCTTCTTTTTTTTTTTTTTTTTTGACAAGTGGAATATGAGAAGATTTATTTTGTATGTCAGCATGTGGATGTTTTGACGCAATAACAAGGAACAATGAAATATTTGGTATATGATTTTCATGTTAATAGGAGAATGCTCAAACACAACACTAGAAAATAATGAACAAAACAATACACATATGTCCCCACCAATAGCTGTCAGTATAAACTGGAACAGATTTATTTTATTTGTGACTTAAACTCCAGTGTTAATATGGTTGTCAGCCACTATCAGGTAATGAATAAACCTTAAGTTTCAATTTAAAATAGTTTCTCTCTGTAATGAACACATTACTTTTTACAATTTAAGAAGTTCAAAAATAGCTGAAGCTCATAGGTAAGATGAATTTAGTTATAGGTGATAATTATAAAGTTTTTCATCTGGTTGGCATCTGAAGATTATATAGTATGCAAAGATAGTCTTTGTATGTTTATCTTATCTATTAAATCCAATTCCTACAAATTTCAACTAAAATAATTGAATTATATACTCTTACTATATTTGGCATAGGCTGTTGAAGTGCTGTCCAGATTACTCCTTACCACAGACACTCATTTGGTTATCATTCCTTTTTTTTTTTTTTTTTTTTTTTTTTGGTGTCCAGGGTCTTTTTGATTTTCATTTTTGTGATGACTAAGGGTGTTGAACATTTCTTTTTTTTAAAAAAATGACTTTATTTTACAAAACAAAGATAAATGTACAGATTTTAAACATTTTTTCCTTAAAATTATACATTTTTGTCAGTACTGTTTTTTCAGACACTGAAATAATTTTTATATAAAACCATGAGAATATATTTTTTTCGTCAGAACTTGATTTTTTTCAAGGGCTTGACAGTATGCATTGAAAACCTAATAGTTACAATAAGCGTAAAGTACATGCAAAACAAAACAGAACATGGAAATAGTCAAAGTCTTCTTGTTTTGTAAATATATGTATATATTTTTTGTTTTTTTTATTTCTTGGACTTCATACAGTCTGTGAGTTGTTTCTGGGGGAGTGCAAGCCTCTGGGGTTAGCATCCCACTATCAGTGACTGCATATTATGTCTGTTCTTTTGTGACTGGGTTATCTCACTCAGGATGATATTCTCTAGATGCAGCCATTTTCTTAAGAATTTGGTTAAGTCATAGTTTCTGGTGGCTGAGTAGTATTCCATTGTGTATATGTACCACAATTTTTGTATCCATTCATCTTCTGAAGGACATCTGGGTTCCTTCCAGCTTCTGGCTATTATAAATAGAGCCGCTATGAACATTGTGGTGCATATATCTTTGTTGTGTATTGAAGTGTCTCTGGGGTATATGCCCAGAAGTGGAATAGCTGGGTCTTCAGGTAGTACTATATCCAATTTTCTGAGGTATCGCCAGACAGATTTCCAGAGTGGTTGTATTAGCTTGCAACCCCACCAACAGTGGAGAAGTGTTCCTCTTTCTCCGCAGCCTCGCCAGCATCTGCTGTCATCTGAGTTTTGGATCTTGGCCAATCTGACTGATGTGAGGTGGTATCTCAGGGTTGTTTTGATTTGCGTTTCCCTGATGGCTAAGGATGTCGAGCACTCCCTCAGGTGTTTCTCGGTCATTCGGTGTTCCTCAAATGAAAACGTTTTGTTTAGCTCTGTACCCCATTTTTAATAGGGTTATTTGATTCTCTGGTGTCTAGCTTTTTGAGTTCCTTGTACACCTTGGATATTAGGCCTCTATCTGATGTAGTGTTGGTAAAGATCTTTTCCCATTCTGTTGGTTGCTGTTTTGTTTTCTTGACGATGTCCTTAGCCTTACAGAAACTTTGCAAACTCATTAAGTCCCATTTGTTAATCTTTGATCTTAGAGCTTGAGCCATTGGTGTTTTGTTCAGGAAATTTTCTCCTGTACCTATGTGTTCTAAGGTTTTCCCTACTTTCTCATCTAAAAGTTTCAGTGTATCTGGTTTAATGTGGAGATCTTTGATCCACTTACACTTGAGCTTTGTACAAGGAGATAAGAACGGGTCTATTTTCATTCTTTTGCATGCTGAGTGCCAGTCGGACCAGCACCATTTGTTGAATAGGCTGTCCTTTTTCCATTGAATGTTTATTGCTCCTTTGTCAAAAATCAGGTGACCATATACATGAGGGCTCATTTCTGGATCTTCTATTCTATTCCATTGATCCACATGCCTATTTCTGCACCAGTACCATGCAGTTTTCAGCACAATTGCCTTGTAATATAGCTTGAGGTCAGGGATAGTGTGGAATTGTCTTCTACTTATGCTTCACACAGAATTGGAATAGGATTGTCTTACTGATAAGACTGATAATACTCCATTATTACATCTGGAACATGACTGCCACGCAAAATATATTTGTTGATTAAAGACTGACTATATTCCTCGATTGATAACTTTTTTTTTTAGCTCTGTACCCATTTTTTAATAGGTTTGTTTAATTCTCTGGTGTCTAGCTTTTTGAGTTCTTTGCATACTTTGGACATTAGGCCTCTATCTGATGTGGGGTTGATAAAGATCTTTTCCCACTCTGTTGGCTTCCATTTTGTTTTCTTGACAGTGTCTTTAGACTTACAGAAACTTTGCAATCTCATTAAGTCTCATTTGTCAATCTTTGACCTTAGAGCATGAGCCATTGGTGTTTGGTTCAGGAAATTTTCTCCTGTGCCTATGAGTTCTATATGGTTTTTGCTACTTTCTCATCTAATAGTTTCAGTGTACCTGGTTTAATGTGAAGATCTTTGATCAAATGGCTGAGAAACATCTAAGGAAGTGCTCAACATCCTTAGCCATCAGGGAAATGCAAATCAAAACAACCCTGAGATTCCACCTCATACCAGTCAGATTGGCCAAGATCCAAAACTCAGATGATAACAGATGCTGGTGAGGATGTGGAGAAAGAGGAACACTTCTCCACTGCCGGTGGGGTTGTAAACTGGTACAACCACTCTGGAAATCAGTCTGGCGATACCTCAGAAAAAAATGGACATAGTACTACCTGAAGACCCAGTTATTCCACTTCTGGGCATTTACCCCAGAGATACTCTAACATACAACAAAGATACATGCACCACAATGTTTATTGCAGCTCTATTTATAATAGCCAGAAGCTAGAAAAAACCCAGATGTCCTTCAGTAGATGAATGGATACAAAAATTGTGGTACATTTACACAATGGAGTACTACTCAGCTATCAGAAACAATGACTTAACGAAATTCTTAAGAAAATGGATGCATCTAGAGAATATCATCCTGAGTGAGATAACCCAGTCACAAAAGAACAGACATAATATGCAGTCACTGATAATGGGATATTAACCCCAGAAAGCTCTGAACACCCCAGAAACAACTCACAGACTGTGTGAAGCTCAACAACAACAAAAGAAAAAAGAAAAAGAAAAAGAAAAGAATATATCTTAATTAAAATAGAACTGTATTACATCCCCCTTTCCTCCCTATAGCCCTTCCTAGTCTCTCTCCTATCCCCTCAAATTAATAGCCTCTTTTCTTATATTATTGTTACATATATATGTGTATATGTATATGTACCCACAAATACTTAATTACAACCTTAAAAATGTATCTGAAATAAATTTCAAAAAATTAAAAAGAAAGAATTTAACAATTGTTAATTCCATGATAATGATTCCATAAAATGATTTGAAGTTCAAGATTGTATCATTTGCTACTCCAAAGGAAGGTAAGAAACAGGATAGATCCTGAATTAATTAAATTTCCTCACATTTGCTTCTATAGGAATACCTCTACATTTATCATGAAGCTTGAAGCTTCCAGGGTTCTTTTCAAAGATTTTTTTTTCCTAGACTGGTACTAAAGTACAAGTACTTCAAATTTCATTTGTTTCTTGGGTTACAGTTTTTATTATAGTCAGCATCACCAGATTTTCCTCAAATTATTCCTGAAATGCTTTGTATACTTCTGGTGTCTCTTACAATCATAGTTTAAATTCATCTGAGGTATATTCCCTCCAATACTACTCTTCAGGACTTTCATCATGATGGCACATTTTTATGTAAGAAGGACCAAAGGTGAGTGTCTTCCTGAAAATAATCTATGAAGACTAGAACCTTTATTTAGCAAAAGTAATATTAATGATAGAAAACAGAACACATATCTATGAGTCAATGGGGTAAGGATGTTGTAAAATATCTAAAATGTTGGGAGCATATGAAATCAAAATCAAAATTCAGAAGAATAAGAAGCATGGTTGGTGAGAGGAAATAGAAAAAGATAATTTCTAAATACAGAAATGTGATTGTTAGAGAAATCCAAAAATATGACAAAAAGAAAGAAGAAACAACATGAATCTCCTTTCAGTCCTTTACCTGCCCTATGTAACTCTTTCTCATGAAGGCCTTTTCTGACAACAGATTGTTTGTTTTTACTTTCTCTGCAGTACTCTCTAGTTCTTCTACAGAATGTTCTCTGTAACTATCCAATCCCACCATAATCTCCACATAGTTATGCTTCATTCAGAACTGGAAAAGCGTGGTTTTATTGATTACTAGCTGTATTATTGCGTCTGGAACATGGCTGACACCCAAAATATATGTGTTGATTAAGGATTGAATATATAGTAAATTCTTGAAATTTATTCTTGATTAAATGTCAATATGTTATAAGGATAAGAACAGAATCACATTATGTATGGGAATGTAGAAACAAGAAAGTAAATGAATTCTCATGAGAAGACTTGGTAGGTATATGAAGGGATGTCTTATTAGAAGTCTTCATGAAAACTAGGCTGTCAACAAGCATAATATGATATAGAGAGATTGTTGAAATTAAAGTAAGTAAAGTTTGAAAAGTAGCTGACCTTAACAATCAGAATTCTAAAGTCAAAAATAACTGAAGAATTTGTGAATAGTTCATCTTCATAAAAAATCAGCTGTGTCATGGTATGCAATCACTGATAAGCAGATACTAGCCCCAGAAAGCTCTGAATACCTAAGAAACAATTCACAGATCTTATGAAGCCCAAAAAGAAAGAAGACAAAAATGGGATGCCTCAGTCCTTCTTAGAAGGAAGAACAAAACAATCATGGGAGGAAATACAAGGTCAAATAGAGGAGCAGGGATTGAAGAAAAGATAATTCAAAGACTGCCTCACCCAGGGATCCACCCCAAATGTAGCCACCAAACCCAAGCACTATTGCTGATGCCAAGAAGTACTTACTGGCAGGAACCATATAGAGCTCAGCCAGAATCTTACAGATAAAGCTGAGCATGCTTACAGTTAACCAGCAGACTGAACAGGGAACCCCAATGAAGGTGCTAAAGAAAGGACTGAAGGGGCGGAAAGGGGTTGCAACCACATGGGAAGAACAAGATTATCAACCAACCACACCCTACACAATTCCCATGGAATAAAACACCAACCATTGAGCACACATTGAGAGACCTGTGTCTTCAGTTGCATATGTAGTTGAAGATAGCAGTGTCTGGCATCAATGTGAGAAGAGGCCTTTGGTCCAGGAAAGGCACGTTTTTCCAGTGTAGGAAATGCCAAGGAAATGGGGTTAAGAGGATGATTATGAGTCAGTGCATCTTCATGAAGACAAGTGGAGGGGGAAGGGTGATGGGAGTGGGGTTGGCGAAAGGGGAAACAGTTCAAATGTAAATGCAGAGAGTATCTAATAAAGTAGATAAATAAATTACATGGATATCTCTTGTAAAAAAGATAGGACTCTAAGGATAGGGTTTTTAGAAGAAAAAACTAATAAAGTTGTTTTTGAGAAGTAATAAAAAAAGAAAAATTCAGGTGTATTGTACTATTATGAAAGCTGTATTAATGTGAAAAATCTTTTGAAAACCAAAGAAAAGTTGACTTAGTGTTGCATTTTCTAAATTCTGAAGCAATCCATTCTTTATAATATAATGAGTTTAATAATATAATTGTTTGATATAATGAGTTATATTAAAGACATGATTCTTTCCTCCACATTAAGTTGTCAAAACCAACAAGATTGTACAAGGAGAAAAGAAATGAGGCATGAGATTTTCAAAATCTACCAGTCCAGCAACATACTTTCTAGAAAATTCAGGCGGCATCTGTAAAGAGAGAAACGGACCCAGAAAAAATATGGAAAAGAATTGCTATAGGCAGCCTCATTCTGCATGTCACCTCTTGAGAACTTCTTCTTGAGAGATCTTCATTCATACTTAAAATTTTAATGACAAAATCATGGAACTGTGTTAATGCCCTGTGCATAAAGGTAATACTAAGTGGACTCAACAGCTTATATTTGTATATTTATTTGTATATAACAATGTTTAACATAATATGTGCAAAAATAGTAATTAAAGAAAGGTGCTGGGAACTGAGGGAGAGCTGGGGGTCTCTGGAGAGTTTGAAAGAAAAAAAAAACAGAAGACAAAAGTCGCATAAACACATTACACATGCATTACACATGAAATTCTAAAAAATAGACTTCAGAAACATGAGTAACAAAAGAAAGACAAAAAGAAAAAACATTGAGACATGTTTTATCACATTTTCTCTAGTCTTGAGAGAAAATGTATTCTCTAATAACAGAGTTGATCCTCCTTCAAAATAAATGTAGAGACCTAAATGGGAGCAGCCACTGAGGTCTCAGACTGTCAGTGTCTAAGGGAAACCTGATAGCTTGATAATCAAGGTTACTTATTTCAACTTAGGGAAGATTTTCCTTACCAAGCCATGCAAAACTCAATAGAAGAGTACCAGTAAATACATCTTTGACAGACAGGCTTGTGTTTTAGCTCAGTGATATTACCCAATATGTTCAAGGACAGAATACTTTAACAATTTTATAGTGCATTCATTATTATCTAGTGTATGGAGAGTAGACTGCAGACCAGGAATGGATTAATGTCAGTTTAATTTTTGTATTTATGGGATGATAAGGAGCTATACTTTAAAAAAACTTATATCTTTAAGTTGTTGTACTTTTTTATTTATTTGTTATAATTATTAATATTTTGGTTTTGCTTAGTGGTATTTTTGTTTGGTTGCTTAGTTGCTTTTCAGGACCTGCCATTTCTGTTTAACAGCTTTCACCATCCTGAAACTTGTTCTGTAGATCAGGCTGAACTTGAATTTAGAGATTTTTTTCTCCATCTGCCTGCCATGTGCTGAAATTAAAGGTATGTGCCACCATGGCCTGACTACTCTGCTGAAATATCAGAATAATTTGGAAGAAATAATACAAGTGGCAACACACACATGTAGACACAAATAAAAATGGGAAACACAGTGAATGCTTTTCATTATCAGCAAGTATATGGGATTGGGAAGGATTAGATTACTTTTGTTCTTCAACATGAGTTACAAAGAGTAAATGTAACAGTTATAATTTAGAAAAAGTAAGAATACCACTTCCAGTGTTAAATTTTCAAATCACGAGTAACATAATAAGTTTCAGTAAAACTGCTCTAAAGGAGAGAGAGCCAAGAAAAAGCAGCAGTAACAAAGAGAGGAGGAGTAGGAGTAACAAAGTAAGAAAACTGAAGTAAAAGAGAGAGGTTGAAGGAGAAATACAACACTGCAGCAAAGGCAACAATGTGTTTAGATTTTTTAAAGACTTTTGTCATTCATAAATAGCTTTATTTTTTTTAAAGATCAAATAAACAACACAATAAATTGAGCAGAATCTACTGAAAATCTACCAGCTCGAAAAGAGCACATAAACAGTTTATCTACTTTAAATTAACTTTTGAATAATATTTAAATAGTGAATGGATTAAATCAATAGATCTTACTTCAAGACTTACATGACCAGATTCACATTGCAGCCAAGTTGATACCAAATTCACCAACTTCAGGTAGAAGTGCTGTTAACAGGATCTGCAGTAACTGTTCCAAGGATGTCAAACTGCGGCTCAAGTTCATACTGTAGTTTAAAATCTTCCTCCATGACCAAGAGGTCTTAGGGATATCAGATCACACACAATGTGTACTTCTCACATGATATATGGGCATAAAAAGTTCACCTGCAAGGGACCCCTTGAGACTCCAGAATTTCTCCCTTCAGTTCCCCAACTTGCAAAATGGTATAACTTTTAACTACTTAATTTCTAATTACTTTGTTCCCACTCATCCCACAAGAATATCTGAGCCAGTCTGAATTCCCTATCGTGTTTTCTAGGGCTTTAATATTCTCTCATGATTGGGCCATCTTTAAAGCAAAACATTTTCTTGCTCATAATGAAGTCAACCACTAAGGACTTTGACTTACTAAGGATCTAGAAAGCCATCTTATTTATTTTGATTGTGTGTTCTAATATGTTTCATGTTTGTATTGCTTTCCCCCATTAAACCAAGTCTTATTTATTTATATTATACTAATTACATAGTCAAATAACTAACTCTCAATCTTCAGAAATTCAGAAAACCAGCAAACTTTCTTTTAAAATGATGTTCTCATTAAAATAGAATCACATCACTTCCTCCTCATTTTCCTTCCCCCAGTTACCATTGCCTAAACCCCTTCTATGATCCCTCCACTCTCACATTGATAGCCTTTCATTAGAACTGGCAAGATTTCTAAGAATTAATCTTCAACTGCTTTCAGTGGAGAATTAGAAGATTTACAACAAAAATACAAATTCAGATAAAAATTCACTATTGACGTCATTGCAAGAATTATATTCTGTGCTTAACTGGAGACATAAGCAGTCATGGAGTTATGCTTTCACTTATAGTGTGCCTTTGTAAGTTGCTGATGGTGTGTGTAAACAATGTCAAAATAATAATGCTGCCCAAATAGTTGGTTTCTTATTTACACCTTTTATTGAATATAGTGCACACACACACAAACACACACAAACACACACACACACACACACACACACACACACATACACACACATGCACAGGATGTAAATATGTACATACAGAAGGACGAGAAAGTACAGAAGGTAGGGATTCAGGGGCAGTGATAAGTGTATGTGTATGGTATCAGCTAAAAGTGGCTAAATTATGCAGAGATGACAAACACAGATACAGCATTCAGTGTTTTTAAATGTATTATGATCCTACTTACCTGTAGAGGGTAAGAATATTAAGCCTCACTAAGCAAAAATCATAAAAGTGTTTATCCGCTGTTGAAAGAGAAATAAAATGCAAATATATGATCAGACAGCAAAACCTTCATTTATGAGAAGAACGTATTCCAGAAATCAATAAACAATATAATTTTTATGGATACACTCAGTGACTTAACAATGTATACATATCTGCATACCTTGACTGTGGCTAAATTTTGATTGAGCACTAACCCCTATTTTAGGAAAAGGACAACATTTAATTGGGGCTGGCTTACAGGTTCAGAGACTCAGGCGATTATCATCGAGGTTGCTAGGAGAAGACTGGCTCCCACATTGTTAGGAGGAGGGTCTCAAAGTCCATCCCCACAGTGGCATACATGCTTCAACAAGCCCATACCTATTTCAACAAGGCCACACCTCCTAATTTTCTTTCTCAGTTTTCAGTCTTCTCTCAATTTCAGACAATGCATTCTATCTCTAGCACAATAATTACCTCTAGGATTGTATTTAATTGTGTATGTATGTGTATATGTACATATATATACATATATATGCATGTGTATTGTGTGTACATGAATTTGCATATAAGTGGAGACAAGAATTTGATATCTTAAATCTTCCTCAATTGTTTATTTTGTCTTTAGTGTCATTTTTCTTTTTAATGCATTGATCTAAGTAATTATGCCGACAAGTCTGCCAAACCTGAGTCTGACCCTCTGGGATCCATAAGGTAGAAAGAGTAAACCAACTTCTGTAAGTTGGCTTCTGACCTCCACACACATTCCACACTACACAATACCACCCCATGTACACACACATAGCTCACACACCCACATAATACATGCATACATATACACATGAACACTAATCACTTTTTTATACTTCAGTTTACTTTAGTTTTTATCATTTTTATTAAATATTATCTATGTTTACATCACAAATGTAATCTTCTTTCCCCCAACTCCCATCCACCTTCCTCTTCCCCTTGCTTCCACGAAGATGCTCCCATTCCCAACCACCCACTGCTACTTAAGTGCCTTTGCTAGTCACTTTTTTTAATTTACACTTTAGATTTTCTTCCCCACCAAACCCTCCCCACCAGACCTCAAAACTCCCTGGGCTGCGAGTCCCTTGAGGGTTAGGTGCATCTTCTCTCACTGAACCCAGACTCAGAAGTCCTCTCCTGTATATGTGTCAGGATCCTTCTATCAGCTGGTATATGCTGCCTGGTTGGTGATCCAGTAACTGAGAGATCTCAGGTGTCCAAGTTAATTGACACTGCTGGTTCTCCTACAGGGCCACCTCTTACAAACCAACATACCCAAATCCGGCCAGGAGAGAGCTCAAGAATCCTCTTGCTCCTAAGCCCACATTTAAGACCCCATTTTTGCTCCAATAACTGTCCAGGAGGGACCCACCAGAAGTGCACAGGGTGTGGGAACCTCAGAACAACTTGGGGACAGATCCATTCTGCCTTGGTCTGAGCCCTGAAGCTGAGGCTGTATGGAAGCCCTCCATGCCCTAATTGCACCAAGAGAGAGCTAGTCTCCCATGAGTGCTCTCCTTCCTAAGATCACAGTCTCTAGAACCAACAGAAAGGACAAGCTCCATTCAGATACAGCAAAACCAACTAATACCAGAGATAACCAGAGGGCAAGAGACAAGCATATGGACCCAAGCAACAGAAACAAAGGCTTGTCATCATCAGAACCCAGTTCTCCCACCACACCAAGCCCTGGATACCCGAACACACTGAAAAAGCAAGATTTAGATTTAAAATCACATCTCATGATGATGATAGAGGACTTTAAGAAGGACATAAACAACTTCCTTAAAGAAATATGAGAGAACACATGTAAACAAATAGAATCCCTCAAAGAAGTAACACAAAAATCCCTTAAAATTATAGGAAAACACAACAAAACAGGTTAAGGAATTGAACAAAACTGTCCAGAAAAAAAAATAATAATAAAGCGAAACAATAAAGAAATCACAAAGAGACACAAACAGGGAGATAGAAAACCTAAGAAAGAAATCAGGGGTCATAGGTGGAAGCATCATCAACAGCATATAAGAGACAGAAGAGAGAATCTCAGTGGCAGAAGATAGCATAGAAAACATTGACATAATAGTCAAAGAAAATTCAAAATGCAAAAAGCTCCTAACACAAAACATCAAAGAAATCCAGGATAAAGTAAAAACACCAAACACCAGGATAAAGTAAAAATAATAGATATAGAAGAGAGAATAGATTCCCAAATTAAAGGGCCAGTAAATATCTTCAAGAAAATTATAGAAAAAAAAAAGTTTACTAACCTAAAGCAAAACATGCCCATAAACGTGCAGAAAAGCTTACAGAACACCAAACAGATTGGGTCAGAAAAGAAATTCTACCTATCACGTAATAGTCAAAACATCAAATGCACAACACAAGGAAAGAATATTAAAAGCAGTAAGGGAAAAAAGTTAAAGTAACAAAGGCAGACATATCCAAATTACACCAGACTTCTCAACAGAGATTATGAAAGCTCAAAGCTTTTATGTCCATAGCAAAAACTGATGTATGCATGGAAGAAACAGTCTTGGTTTTCTATTTTAAAATGAAGTTGAAAGAAAAAAAATTTTTAAAAATGTGAAAAGGGAAGCTTATAAACTTGTTGGTATAATAAACACATTCCTTTGAGAAATACTTCATGTCATTTGCATAGTTTTTATTATTATTTTTTCACACTCCAGAGTTTATTCCTCTCCTGATCCCTCCTCTTACTGCTCCACATCCAAATCCCCTTTCTGCCTCCAATCCCTGTCTCCACGAGGATATGCCAACGCACCAAATGCATCTTCTCTGACTAAACACAAACCAGAGAGGCCTCTGCTGCATATGAGTTGGGGGCCTCATATGAGCTGGTGTATGATGGTGGTGATTTAGTGTCTGAGAGATCTCTGGGTTCTAGGTTAATTGACACTGCTGGTCCTCCGTGCTATTTCCAGCTTTTCTCTAATTCAACCACAGGTTTCCGCAGCACTGTTCATCGGTTGGGTGCAAATATCTAGCAGCATCTGACTTTTTCAGCTGCTTGTTGGATCTTTGAGACGGCAACCATGATACATCCCTTTTTGTAAACGCTCTGTAGTTTTAGTAATAAGTCAGGCCTTGGTGCCTCCCATTGGGCTGGTTCCCACTTTGGCCTGTCATTGGTTCTTTTATTCCTTAGGATGTTTTCCATTTCCATCCCTGCAGTTCTTTTGTATGGGAGAAATTATTGGTCAGTTTTGACTGTGGGATAGTAACTCCAATTTGATGCCCTGTCTTTCTACTGGAGATGAAAGTTTCTACAAGTTTCTTCTCCCCACTCTAGTGCATTTCATCTAGGGTTCCTCCTTTTAAGTCCTGGGAGGAACTTATTTTAGCATTGTCTTGCCTCTTTTAGATATTGAACTTTATGATCTATGTGGAAGTGCCCTCGATTACTCCTTTCTTGAAGCCTTTCATCTGTTTTCTTTCTTTCTCACCTGTGCTTCTGGAGTTAATTTAAAAAAAAAAAACTCACTACCAAATACACTGCCAATGATTTTCTTAGAGGGTGGGAAGATTGCTGAAAAGTAGTAGCTCTAACAGAGTACTTGAGTTTGTTTCCAATCACCCACATTGTATCTCATAACACCACCCTAACCCCAGCTCTGACATACATACAGCCCATAACTGTGCAATACTCCGCAAGTTCATTAACACAAAGAATGAGGACTATTAAAAATCCTATGTTCATTCCAAGGATCCAAGTGGGCACAAATAAGAGTGGGACAGAAAGATGTTCCTAGACAGCATCTATACTACAACAATAGAAACAGAAAATAAATATGGACATCTCAGCTATGATAGGCCACAGAATATTCAACTCCCATTCCCTACTGGAGTATTTGTTGTAAAAAATCATAGGCAAAAGGAAAATACTGACCATGTGTTTATAGCACATCTTAATAATCTATTCAACTAATATAATTATACATTGGAGAAAAACAACTTTTCACAATACTGAAACTATGGAGACTAGGTGCCCATGATCCACTGAATAAATAAAGAAAATATGGTATTTGTATACCTTGGGGTGTTATTTGGTGATGAGAATACAGTTGCATTATTTCATGGAAACTGTGTGCAACTTAAGATCATCATATTATGTGAAACTAACTAGACCCAGAAAGACTAAATAGCAACGTTTTTCTCAGTTGTGAATTTAAGACTTTCTATACATTGTGTGTGGAGTGTGTGTGTGGGAAAAAAAGGAGAGAGAGAGAGAGAGAGAGAGAGAGAGAGAGAGAGAGAGAGAGAGAGAGAATCATGAATCATGAAAATGTTTTTTAGACTGTAGAAAGTAGACTAGTAGGAGTAGGCAAAGTAGTAGAAAGTATGAGGAAGCTATGAAAGATTAGTTTAGGTCAAATACATAGTTCAGTCAAAAACATGATATACTTTAATGAGATGTATATGATTTATCTTTAAATAATTAATACTTAAATAAATATTAATTAAAATATTAAAAATAAAGATACTTCAAGAAGATCGAATGAAAACAAAAATTATAGTACTCAACTCAACAGAGTGTAATGATGATTTTTAAAAAAGATATACAAAGAAACAGAGCTTATTGTTGGGCAGGTTAGGTAATATGGCTCCATTTTATGATTCCACCTGGGGGAATGACAAAAGGGAATTACTGCTCAGTTTATTAGAAAGACTCTCGCATCTTGAGACATCATTACTAACCACTTGCCCCAGAACTTGTGTACACACACACACACACACACACACACACACACACACACACTTTGTTAATATCTCCAGAGGTATATTAAAGGCTTCTTTTAAGCCAGATATCTGCATTTTAAAGCTGAATACACAAGTGTTACATGACTCACTGAAAAAGAACAATCTTGGTAAGTCTTCGCAAAATATGGTTAAAATTTAGAATTGAGTAAAGATTTGGGATAGACACAGAACTTTCAAAGAATAAAAGTATAAATAGAAAGAAATACAAGAGCAAAGAAAAATGCATTCATGGGTGAAAATGCATAAAGTTTATACCAGAGTAGTGCACATGATGTCATGTATTAATAGAGTAGAGCAAGACTAAGGGAGAAGACATTGGAAGGCATTAGAAAAAATCATTTATCATTCAATTATGGGCACCACTGTTTATTCATCTACCTGAAACAGAAACTCAGGACATGATATTACTTTCCTGTGTTGAGTAAGCGAGAGTAGAATAAGGATCTAATTCTGCTTCATGGTCTAATGTCACTACGTATCCTGTCATTTTACTTAATTTTCCTATACTTTTGGTCTTTTTAGTGACCTAATAAATGATACACAGAGAAAAAAAAGCCACAATAGTTAAAGGACGGAGCAGTTCATTTTAGCTCTTTATATTTAAAGGGACTTCACGGTTCTTTGGCATATGTAGAGAAACAAAATATGCATTAGCTATTTGGTCTCTCTTAATTCTTCATATTTCAGAGAAGTTAAGGTAAGTTTAAATCTAGTTGTTAGACTTTATAGTTAAGTACAAGATGAGAAAATGAGACAGGAGATCAAAAACCCAGAGGCAGCAGCAGCAACAGGTACTCTGGAAACTGAGTTTGCAGGACTATAATAAAGAACTTGATCGGCACAGAGAGTGAAGCTCCTCAATACTCTGATGTAGTCTTCTTATATTCGTTCAAAGTAAGGACTGGAAATAGCATGCCATTCTGTAGAGTGCAGCCAGGCCACATTGTATGAGCACTTGAAAGAATTAATAAAATATACATACTTAAAGAAAACTCATCCAAGAACTGTGGAGAACATTTTGATCAAGTGGCATCAGTTAACATGAATAGTAACAAAATAAAGCCATGTTGGCCATAGAGCTAGCAAGCAGTCATGCTCATGGAAGAGGCCACAACAAAAATGCCCAGGTAGGCTTCCTTGGATGGTCATAGGCCTCCGTGCACATTGTCACACAATGTCAGGGTAGTGCATGCCAGCTGCGTGAAATGACAGTGGATGCCTCACACCTGTATACCTCACAGGCTTTCCTAAGCATGTTCTGTGTCTAACTGTAATCCTCAGCTTTTCCTGTGAGAACCTGTATGCATGGGTCTAATAGCTTTCAGTGATTTCTGTGAGTCAATCTAGTCAGTTCTTGAGCTAAAGGTAGTTTGGAAGAGTTGAGACTGAAAATGTGTGAAGTGAAAAAGGACATGAGATCTGTGACCTAATACCCTGCCCTGTAGCTCCAGGGCATATTATTATACTTATTATGACTCTATTTTTTAAAACTTCGAAATATAGTAATCTACTCACGCAGATTTATTTTCCTTTAAGGAAATTGTATGTAATCTATTCTTCAGACCTATCCCCCCTCCCCGCCTATACTGCTTGCATTAACAAATTTACAAAGACAGAATTAGACTGTGCTACATCTTTAATGTCAAATGTTTAGAAGTTTTAACCCTTTTGTTTATTGGCTTGAGAAATAGGTGGAATTGGTTTAAGTTATTAAAAACTTCTCCATGAGACCAGATGTAGGAAAATTTTTGTCAGCAAATTATATCTATATTATACAACATAGGTAATAATGATAGGTGTGATGTTGTTCAGTAGTAAATATAAAACTAATGATATCTATTGTTATTATAGGTCTCATCAATTGTTTATAATCTCCTCCTCATGTACAGCTCTTGAAAACAGGGGAGTTCACATTCTTCCTTAATCTGAACAGTAATTCTTAAAGAGCAGCCTAGCTTGCGTCTGACAACTCAGCTTCTTATACTTAGAGTGTATGTGAACATTATCGCTAAGATTATTTACTCAGAGCTAAAAAAAAAAAAGGGGGAAAGAGTCAAAGGAACTGGGGAAAATGTATTTTTAATATCAACACTTTGTTTGGAGACTCTTTAAATTTTTATCTATTTCAATTGAGCCTGAATGAACTGCCCCATAGAAACTGGTTATTGCCTTTAAACCATGCCCAGCATAAACCTGCAACAGAATGCCCTCAGCAATGTCACAGAGGCCCACCCTATTTCATTCCTGTTGCTGGGGATTCCAGGGCTGGAAGCTACACAGTTCTGGCTGGGTTTTCCCTTCTGTGTCGTGTATCTGATTGCTCTTGTTGGAAACATCATCATTCTGTTTGTTATATGGACTGACAGGACCCTTCACCAACCCATGTTCTACTTTCTGGCTATGCTGTCTGTGATTGACTTAAGTCTCTCTACAGCTACCATTCCCAAGATGTTGGGGATCTTCTGGTTCAGCCTCCAGGAGCTGTGCTTTGGGTGCTGTGTTGCTCAAGTCTTTTTTATTCATTTTTTCACAGTCATGGAGAGCATTGTACTCCTTGCCATGGGCTTTGATCGCTATGTGGCTATTTGCAACCCTCTCAGGTACACCACAATCCTCACCAACAGAATCATCGCTGTGATTGCTGTGCTCGTGGTTGTAAGAAGCCTTTGTATGATTGTTCCCATCATTTTTCTCCTCTTGAGGCTGCCTTACTGTGGACATAGGATCATCCCACATACCTACTGTGAGCACATGGGCGTGGCACGACTAGCCTGTGCCAGCATCAGAGCCAACGTCTACTTTGGTCTTGGGAATATTTCCATTTTGTTCCTGGATGTGCTTCTTATTATAGTTTCCTATGCTAGGATCCTCTATGCTGTCTTCCATCTTCCTTCTCAAGATGCTCGCCTGAAGGCTCTTAATACTTGTAGCTCCCATATCTGTGTCATATTAGCCTTCTTTGGCCCAGCTCTTTTCTCCTTCCTTACTCACCGCTTTGGTCACAACATCCCTCAGTATATCCATATCCTCCTGGCTAATCTCTATGTAGTCATCCCTCCCGCCCTCAACCCAGTCATTTATGGAATCAGGACCAAGCAGATCCAGCAGAGGGTGAAGAGTCTTTTTGTTTAAAAAGATTGATCATAACTGATGTCCATCTTACAGTGACTATAATATGTATGATACAGGAGGCTTCACAGATATAAATGACATAAAATCTAAAAATTTAAATCTAAAATGAGAATAATATAACATTGGATCAGAAAGCAGCACTATATTCTGAGGAATAAACAATAAAATAGCCCAGATTTTCAATTTTACCAAGTAAGAGAAGATCCTTCTACCTTCAAATTCCTGGCTGCTCTACACTCAGCAGAGGGAAACTGCATTTCTGCCTCGTGTGTGGTCACCAATGTTGAAAAAATAAAGTTAGCATGAAAGAAACATAGATTATTTGTATTATTTAAATGGGCTTAGAGTTCCAGCTCATGTAAGAGACAGGCTCTCAAACCACACTGTACAAAATGGAGTCTTATCAAACAAGTTATTCAGCAAATAGAAATCACAAGACAGGCAAATACATTCTGGGAGAGAAAAAAATCAAGGTAGAAACGGCAATGGTGATATCAGATGAATATAAAGCCAGCCAAGTATATACAAGGAATAATGACAAATAAGAAAAAGGGGCAGAAAAAATTATAGCTGGGAAGAAATGTAATCACCATATAACTCAGCAAATAACTTTGATGATTAATATTCATTATAGAAACTGTCAGCCACATAAGGCAAATTTAGAAATACAATAGGTTATTTTAGCTGGCAATAAAATAAATGAACAAAAAATAAATAATAGAGTGTATAAGAAGCCTAACCAAAAGGAAGACTTAATTTACACATGTGCAGCAGACCTTCTAACCCCACACCAAATACTTCTATTCTTCAGATCTTCAAAACCATTACAAAATGTGCAATATCATGGACAATTTCCAGGCTGAACCCTTCCCAGTGTGATTTCTGAATATGCACACTCACCCTCTCCTAATTTTATTTTACACACACCAGCTCTTCCCAGACTTTTTAAAAAATGAAAATAATATTGTCCTAAAATATTTATAAGCGATAATTTGTTCAATGACTGGGAGGATAAGTATTAAAAGAACATGAATGTACAATAAACTGTAAGTATAATAATAAAATAAATTAGTTAATTTTACTAATATTGAACATCAGGGTCTTACTGTGTAGCCCAGGCTGATTGCTAGCTAAAAAACTTTGTGCCTCTGTCTCCCTAGTGACTAGCATTCTTCAGATAGATACATAAAAATATATTGTACATATTATAATGTATATATTTATATATGCATTATATATTATAATGTGTGTGTTTATAATATATGTAATGTACACACACACCAATCTTTGCTGGTATTCATTACTATTAAAGGTATGGTGTATCTTCTATTGAAACTTGTCAGTATATGTTATTCAACAGAAAGTTTTAAGGAAGAGTGATTTAATTTGATGAAAGATCTTACTGTTAGAACTGTCAACTTCTAGGTCTCTTACAGGTAATAATATTTCTTTCATAAAAATGGTCAACTCAGGACTTCCAGTCCTGGTTGAATTACATTTAGGTAAGGTCACATAAATGAAGGGACAATAATGTGCACTAGGCAGTCAGGTGCAACTTAGCCACATGACAGAGAACAAGAATGCATGTTTGTGTTCTGGTTATTGAACTTGTTGAGTTTTACCAGAGAAATGTGTAAAACTTTTTTAACAGGTATTTATGAACTTCGAAAAAAGAGACAAGAACAAAAAAAGTTTTGTGGAATAATCATCAAGTCTTTCAGTATAAAAAATAAGAATAAGAAATAGCCAAAGTAGATAAGCTATACATCCCTGATTTTCACAACAAGCAGTCAATAATGCAGAATGACAAGTTGCTATAAAGATCTTAAGTAAAATATTTTTAAGCAAAGATAATGTCAAATTTGATTTTGAGAGCTACCATAGCATTCACCTTGCCCTGTTGCATAACACTCCTAATTATTTTCACTAATTTAACATATAAATATTTTCAAATTATGTTATTAGTGCAGTAAACTTCAGGGATAAGAATACGTGTTGATAGAAATAGTGAACATGATAATTAACACACACCACAGTTTGTGTAGCCATCAATTTGATTTTACATATATTATCTTCTTTAATATTCTTTACTCTGAAACTATCACTACATACATTTGATGGGTCAATATTTGAGGCAAAAATCTCTCTAAAATTTAAGATCATTATTTTATTTTGGACCTAATATTTTCTTCTGATCTCCTTTAAAAATGCATTGAAATGGGTAAGTTAGAAATAAAGTATTCAAGTATATATTATCACAAAGAAACTGAAGACCCAGCTATACCACTCTTGGGTATATACCCAAAAGCTGCCCCCCATACCACAAGGATACATAATCCACTATGTTCATAGCAGCCTTATTTGTAATATCCAGAAGCTGAAAACAACCCAGATGTTTCTCAACTGAAGAATGGATACAGATAATGTTGTTCATTTACAAGGTAGAATATTATCCAGCTATTAAAAATGAGGACATCTACTTCTCAATGAAATGAAGCATGCTCACTTGGACCCTTCACCTTGTTAACCCTCTTAAGTTCTGTGAATTGTATTAACATTCTGTACTTTTGGGGGGTAATATCCACTTGTTAGTGAATACATACTGCACATTTTCTTTTGGATAAGAGTTACCTCACTCAGGATGGTATTTTTTAGTTCCACCCATTCCCCTGAAAAATTTAGGATGTCCTTGTTCTTCATAGCTGAATAGTATTCCATTGTGCAAATGAACCATATTTTCTGTAACCATTTTTCCATTGTGGGAAATCTGAGTTGTTCTAACTTTTGGCTATCACAAATAAGACCACTGTGAACATAGTAGAGCATGTGCCCCTGTGGCATAGTAGGGCATCTTTTGTGTATATGCCCAGTAGTGGTATAGATGATAGATTTATTTCCAATTTTCTGAGAAATCTCCAGATTGATTTACAGAAGGGACAGGGAGAGGGGAAGAAGAACATGATCAGGTATTGGTGGGAACAGGACTGAAACCCTGAGGGCCTGCAGAATGAATGGAAATATGCAACCTTGGAGGTTGGGAGGTGGGAGGACTCTCTAAAAAGAACCAGAGATCTAGGAGGTGACAGTCTCTCAAGTCTCAAATGGAGGAACCTTAGATGAGATGCCCAACAATAGAGAAAAGTAGAGTCAACCTCCAGTAGAAGGACAGACATAAAGTGTAGGGATGGAGTTACCATCCACAGTCAAAAACTCTGACACATAAATGTTCCTGTCTAAAAGAACTTCAGTGTTAAAAATGGAGAAAATACTGGGGGAAAGCAGGTCCAGTGACAAACCCAAACTGGTGTCCAGCTCAAGGGGAGGCTCCAAGGCCTGACCCTATTACTGCTGCTATGTTGTGCTTACAGACAGGAGCCTAGCATGGCTTTTCTCTAAGAGAACCAACAAATATCTGAATGAGTCAGACACAGATACTTAAACCCAACAAATGAATAGAAGCTAGGAACTCCTGTGGTTGAATTAGAAAAAAGCTGGAAGAATTTGAAGAGAAGGGCAACCTCGTAGGAAGATCAGCAGTCTCAACTAACCCGGATCCCCCAAAACCTCTCAGACACTAAGCCACCAACCAAGAAGTATACAGTAGCAGTATATTAGGCCCCTCACACATATATATCAGAGAGCTGCCTGGTCTGGCCTCAGTGAGAGAAGATGCACCTAACCCTTGAGGCCCCAGGGAGTGGAGAGGTCTGTTGGGATGGGGGTGAGAACAGACATCTTTTTGGAGACGTGGGTGGAGGAATGGGATAAGAAACTTTTGGTGGGCAGACCAAGAGGGGGTAAGTACTGGGCTGTAAAAATAAGATGAAAGATAGTTTTTTTTTTTAAAAAAAAATGAGGACATTATGAATTTTGCAGGCAAATGAATGGAACTAGAAAATATCATCCTGAATCAGATTACTCAAACCCAAAAGGACATGCATGGTATATACTCTATCTGATTCTATTGTTCCTGCTTATTATATACTCAGTCCTTCAAAACTGAAAATCTGACTATTGTGGATAACTCTCCATGTGAAACAGAAGTCATAAAAGGAATAAAGTGTCCAGCATATTTTAAAGAAAAGAAACAACAAAAAGATACATTGGTAAATATTTAAAGAATAAAAATGATGCAATAATTTTCACAATAGGATCAGAATGGGAGATAGAAGATTATAGAGCACTGGGCTGTTCTCAGAACTACCACTTATTCTGGGGTTTATGTACCCCAGCAGTATCTGAGTAATTCTTCTATCCAAGACACTGTGCTATGTGAACAAAGGAACAATGTTAAATGAAATATTACATTAATATCAGCACACACTGAGAATGGCAGGCTACCCGAAACCAAAAAAAAAAAAAAAAAAAAAAAAAAAAAAAAAAAAAAGGAGAGTGTGCAGGCTGTGACGATGGCATGAAACTACAAAAAGCACAAAGGTCACATGGAGGACTGTCATGGAGGACTGTCCCTGAGGAAGAACTAAAGGAACGTGGAGATAACTGGTGATGATTTTATATGCAAGACCTTTGATCCCAAAAGACAGTGATGTGAGGTCTAAAAATCACGTTACAACAAACTGTCTAAAGAATTATTTGTTACTGAGTAAGAGCAATCTGTCACGGTAGCATTAGTGATTTACTATGTGAAGTTTACATTGTACAATATAGAAAATGGAGTGATAGGAAAAGTATTAAGCAGAGACTGGGTAGAGTTGGGTTTAATGTGGGAATATTGTGTGTAGATAAAATATCAAACTTGGACTCTGTCAGGGAATGATGTGAAACTAGGAACTAAACACATTGTCTATCAAAACAGAAGGATGAACAAAAACAACCCCCTATTCTCTTTTAGACCAGGAACATTATTTTCTCTGTGATAACAACTCAAAATACTCTGAACTTAGAAAATGAAAAGTAATATATTCTATTACCCCCCTAGTTGTTTTCTTTCTGCAACCAGAAAACCAGAGTCTATGGCATGTCCTTAGCAGACTATCAAACCTACTTCACCACACAGGAAGGGACACTGGAAAAATACTACCCATGTCCCACAAGAGGAAAATATTAGGATAAGTTTTCTTAGGAGACATGGAATTTTTACCACAACCTAACAAAACAGTAAATGTACCTTCCTATAAACTCCATCTCATGAATGCTAGGTACAGGCTGGGATGAGGACTCTCACTGGGTTGAAGGATGTTGATGGATTTATCTGTAATTCTGCACACTGTCAGAGATGAATGTATTTTAAAAATCTAATTTTTTGTTGTTTTTAAACCCTTAGCTGTGGCCATGCCCAAACTAAGCTAGCACTCACACATTTTAATAAAACAGAATAGAAAAGTTGTTGAAGAAAGTCATACTTTGGGGAGTTCTCTAATATATATTTAATGTCTTCTTTTACCCTTGGGAGACCCACTCATTACCACCTTCCCTTGGCGTATTTTCCTTCCTCGCCATTCACACTGCATCTTCTCCTCTGAGCAAAGGGATTATATCTGATACAATGTTTCTCCACTATGTTGTGGAAAGGAATAGAATATTAGACCCTTGAGCACAGGTTTATGCACAAAGGGTTCTGAAAACTGTTCAGGGATGCTGGGACACATTTAGAGTTCTTATAAGGTTTCTCTCCATGGTACTAGTGAGGCTGGAAACCCAGAGGCTTGAAAGGGCTATCTTTAAGAACCTAGACCACAATGCTATTCAGCTCCAGGTGAAGACTGGGAAATAAAGTATTCTTGACATCAGAATCCAAGCAGGATACAGAAGAGATAGGAAAGAAGAGGAAAAGCAGTCAAATATTCAGAAGCCTCTTTTTTAACCATTATCTTGAGAACCATTCTGTACACAGCAAAATGCAGCTCATTGGGATTGGTTCAGATAAGGTAAGGATTGCAGTATTCATGAAGATATTATACACTTGTTTCTGTGACTTTTTTTACCCTTCTTCCCTCTCTATCACACCTTATTTTTCCCCTCTACCATCTTGATCTCTCCCATTCCTGTATTGCTTATAAAAACACAGGTATACACATACTTCAGTAAAATTAAAATTATAAAGGCTAGAAAACCACCCATGGAGCAAAGCCATCTGTGAGGTTTGCTGTGCTTCTGCGGCAAATGAAAATTTCAGATTGATGATACATTTGGGTTATAATAAAGGTATGACTGGTGTCGGTATCCAGATACAATTTTATCAGTAATTTCACTTCACTATTGTCTGCTCCTGTCTACCTCATATTCCATCTCATTTTAAGCTCATTCCACCTATTTTCACCACATACATCCCACTACTTTGGAGAGCCATATCTAAAATTTGATGTAATGTCCCTGGTAAAACAGCCAAAATCTCCCTGTTATTCGAGCCCCCTTCATCTCTCTGTCTTGAAATGGCCTGAATTAACCTTCCCTCCCATAGAGTTTAGATTTTCTGATCCCATGAACCTGAAGAAAGCCAAAGAGGAAAGGATAAGAATGAGACAAGAGCCTGGTTCTCTTCAAGATGAGCATTACTGGATTATGTTAATATAAGTGGATATCTAGAGGAGTATGTGTGTGTGCGTGTGCGTGTGCGTGTGTGTGTGTGTGTGTGTGTGTGTGTGTGTGCCTAGTCTGATAGCAGCCATTCATTCTTCTGGAACAACACACTCATCTTCTAGACAGCAATGACCTCATTTTAAATAATGGTCTTTTCTTGGAATCTTGGATTAAACTAAAACAATAGGAAACATCTATGACATTTTTGGCTACTTTCTAAGCTGTTTCCCTCAGTTTCTTTAGTCTTGCTCATTCTGAAAATAAAAATATTAGTCGGATTTTAGTTGGACAATCCCCAATTTTATAGAAAAAGAAAATAATTTATAAAGTAAAGAAATTAATCAAAGTTCCTCAGCAAATAAATATCACAAGAATTTTAGTCACTTTAAGTCAAAGTAGTTTCAAGCTTAAAAACAGCCCACTTAGTGTTATGAAAGGGCCAGAACAAAAGAAACAATGCTGTAAAAAGAGATGGCATCATCGGTGACCACAACACTTGTGGATGCTATAAGGGAAAGTGCCCTATCATCAAATTTTACAAAGTGCTGTAGGACTGAGATGCTTGTCAGTGAGCCTATCAAAACCAAGATGGCCTCCAAAAATAACCAGCTTGTTAGCTGCATGTATCAGACCCTGCTGGCATCACATAGCTATAGCAGAAAGACAAGAGTCAGTATTCTGGGTAAATTTTTAAGAAGTAAATGTTTTGGTAGCTGTAAATGACACTGTGCAAGACTAGCCCCCTCTCACATTCACCTGGGACCACACCTTTGCTGGTAAGGTGTCCTGTTGTAAACAACCACCCTGAAGATGGTACTGATGGAGCCAAATTCCACAAGCAGCTCCCAGATTCTTAGGCTGCTATCTTCCCTTCAATACTGGCAAACATTGTCCTCTCCCTTCTACATGACCAACTGTGGAGTCCTTTATGGCTCGCTTTTTGCATAATAACATTGTTAATAAATCTGCCAGGACATTCCCTTGATGTGATAGCTACCCAACAAGCTAGAGAACAACAGGTGTGCAGAACTATATACTCTACTGTCTTTCTGGTCTCTCTATATCTGTCTGTCTGTCTGTCTATCTGTCTCCCCCCATATTGTTTGCATGTGTGTGTGTGTGTGTGTGTGTTACACATACATGCACAAGCATGCAAGCAAGCACACACACACATGCATGTACACAGAGAGAACTAATATCTTATATCTGGGTATTAGGAGTCTTAAATTGAATTAAAATTCTATTTATCAATACCCCAGTAGCAGATCTTCTGACAATAACAGGATAAAGAAGTTATTTCATCTTGGTTATTAGAGTTATGTAATTTCCTAGGAGCACAAAAAATTTTAAAGCTTTGTTGTTTTTGTAACCTAGCAAAATTTTAACTTTGGCGTATAAATATCTTTTAGATATTTATTATTTTCATACTTAAAGCTAGATACAATTTTAAGTTATAAATATTATGTGTATATAATGTTTATCCTATATAAGACAAATACACATGATTCATCTGAAAATAAAGATATGTTCTGAAAGATATACATAGTGGTTGGTTTGTTGTTGTTCTTGTTTGTCAATGTGATATAAATCTAGATGTATCTGGGAAGAAAAAATTATTTTTGTTGCTTCTGAGATTATAAGTAAATGTAATTGAACTATTCCCTCTTTCCCTTTTAACCTCCAAATCTTTCCTCAAACCACCATTTGATCTTTTTTTTTTAATTTATACTGAGAAACTGACTTTATAGGATAGGTCTGTAGACAAGTCTGTGGGATGTTGCATTAATTAATACTTAATATGGTAAGACCTGGCTTACTGTAGGTGGTAACACCCCTGGCCAGTTGATCATGGGTTATAAAAGAAAGCAGGTTAAGCAAACCATAAGGAGAAAACCAATAAACAACACCCCCTATGACTTTTACTTCATTCAGTTCATGGCCTCAGATGCCTGCCTTGAGTTCTTGCCAGGACCTTCTTCAGCAGCAAAGTATGACCTGAGATTTGTAAATTAAAATAAAATCTTCTTCCCCATCTTGCTTTTGGTTATATATATATATATATGGTGTGTTTTATTACAGCAATCAAAACACTAAAAGAGGTATGAGAGTATCGTCAAATAACTAGGAGGCTAGAAATAGTTTTGAAAATAACTCAGCTCCATAAGATGATATAGAACTAAAAATTAGTAGTGTTGTAGGGAGTAACCAGACTTTCAGAGCAACAGAGTTAGAATAAGAAAAATTCTAGGACATAACATTTCATTGAGTTTTATTATGTCAAGTTGAGTATAATGAACCAATGAATGAACCCCTAGATTTTTAACAAATCAAAACAGTGTTGAAAGTACATCTCATAGAATTTATGGTTTTTTAATAGTAGACCACACTTTGAGGAACAGTGAACATGCTGTAGCAGTACTCAAAGTGATTAATGAAAAGAACACCAGAACATGTGAGTATGTAACATAAGAAGGAATGTTTCAGGTTTTTTTCAGTGATCTCCTGAGTTAGAAGAAAGTGAGCAGTATTGACTACAATAGGTCTCAGAAGTAATATTGCTCAATTATATTTGAAAAAAATCTCATCTTCATATTTATGCTACTTTATTCACCTCATGGATGGATTTTTTTCCAGCTGCCAGGACCTTGATAAAAGAAGAGCTCAATGAGAGGATAGTCTCCCTTAACAAGAATCATCAGACACTTGCTAGGAGAATGCCTTCTATCAACAACACCCAGTTCCATCCCTCTTTCTTTATACTGCTAGGCATTCCAGGACTGGAAGTTTTCCATATATGGATTGCTTTCCCATTCTTTTTTGTGTATCTGACTTCCCTCATGGGAAACATCACCATTCTCTTTGTGATCAAGACTGAACACAGCCTCCACCAGCCCATGTTCTACTTTCTAGCCACATTGTCGATGATTGATCTGTGTCTATCTACATCCACCATCCCCAAAATGTTGGGCATCTTCTGGTTCAATCTCCAGGAGATTAGTTTTGGGGGCTGCCTTGTTCAGATGTTCTTTATCCACTTGTTTACAGGCATGGAAACTGTTTTGCTAGTGGTCATGGCATATGACCGCTTTGTTGCCATCTGCAAACCTCTCCAGTACACCACGATTCTCACCAATAAAACCATCAGCCTTCTCCTCTCAGTTGTTATTGGAAGAAATTTAATTCTTGTGACTCCATTTGTGTTTCTCATTCTGAGACTGCCTTTCTGTGGGCACCACATCATGCCTCACACATACTGTGAGCACATGGGTCTTGCCCGACTAGCTTGTGCACCCATCAAGATCAACATCATCTATGGACTCGTGGTGATTTCCCATATCCTTGTGGACATGATCCTAATTGCCTCTTCCTATGTGCTTATCCTTCGAGCTGTTTTCCAAATTCCCTCTCAAGATGCCCGACTGAAGGCTCTCAACACTTGTGGCTCCCATGTTTGTATAATGCTGTGTTTTTACACACCAGCCTTGTTTTCCTTCATGACTCACCGCTTTGGCCAAAACATTCCTCACTATATCCACATTCTTTTAGCTAATCTATATGTAGTTGTCCCACCTGCTTTGAACCCTGTTATTTATGGAGTCAGGACTAAGCAGATCCGAGAGAAAATTATAAAAATATTTGTGCAAAAAGAGTAAGTAATTCTATGTAGTGTTTGTATAAATGTATCCATATATGGCTCAAAGAATAATAATCAGAGCTCTCTTGAAACTCTTTATAATTTCAGGTGTGGTTTCCATGCCTAGCACATTGATTCAAATGCTTGAGTATTAATAGCTAAGAAAAACATAATTCTACCCAGTCTTCCCACATCCCTCTATATTTCTGGACAAAGTTTAGAAAGTTGTGGACATAGTGCTAAAGGTGGCAATGTCCTTTAAATAGAATCACTTTTAGTAAAGACAGAAACCTCTTTTCATTTCTCCACACATCTTCTCTTTAAGTAAGTTTAAATATTGAAGGACATTGTGAACTAACAATGTTTTACAAAGGCAAGGCTTAGCCCTTGCCTTAACAGGTAGTAGTACTTAAAACAGAACATTTAGAGCCTTACTATCCTTTACAATAAGCCCAGACTTTTCCTTCATCTCTAAAATCATTGATGCTCTTTGATTAAGTTCTCTACATCTTATCTTTATAGTCATCACTGCTCCCCATTCTTTCCCTCTTTATTCTTTCTCCAATAAACTGGGTCTTAATGGATTTAACAAACTGCCATATGAATGTTAGGAAAATGTGGTACTCTTTTTCAGTTTGATAAAAAGTCATTCTAGGTGTGAGTAATTCAATCTGATTCTGTGCATCATTTGCCTTCATGTACATAGTACTTCATAAAATTTAGAGGAAAGAATAAGATCAATTCTATGGCACAAGCTTTTTTTTTTTAAAAAAAAAAAAAAAAACTCTGTAAAATCTCTAAATGCTATGAATTTTGAATATTTTCTCATATTCAAAAAATCCCAATGTGGATGAAGAATGAGGTTTTGTTTAAATTGCCACTGAAATAAAGTTTATGATTTGCTAGAATATTCTTGCTTTAAAGTCAACAGATAAGCCCTGAAAGTCTTCTGTTCAGAAATGTTGTGTAGGTCTACATGTTAATAAAAAATTATTCAAATTGTTAGATGACTAGGAAATATCGGTACAAAAAGCCAAGCAAAGAAGATAGTAAAAGGTAGCTTCTGTTTATCTCTGAGCACCTAGGCAACTTTCATTCTGATTAACATAAGCTATACCCCATTTCTACCTGGTGTGGCAACCTGCAGAGTTTCCTGGTTTGTTTGCATTAATTGAATGTGTGTTTTCAGTCCCTGTCTGTGCACCTAGAAATTATTTACTCCAAATTGCCAGTGAAAAAATAAAATTCATCAAAACCTGCTCTATCACCCTAATCTTACAAATAAAATGACTGTGGTCAAAATAAACAGATACTTATGTCCAAAGACTGTACCAAATAGACCCATCTTTAGCATCATTTTCACGTGGCAAGAAGACAGATTATCGTTATCAGAAATGATTAGCTCATATTGGGTAGAATGTGAGGCTTGGGAAGACAAGTATTAGGTATTTCTCACATGTAAAATGTAGGGGTGGCCATCATCACGATAAAAGAATGATTATAAGGAAGGTACAGCAACTGGGTGTATACAAGGATAATGGAGGTGTAAATATTCTCAATGTGTCATGTGCATTTATGAAATAAAACCTACTCCTGTGGACAATTAGCATACTCTGAATCAAAACTGTGAAACAAAACGCCTTCCCTCTATAATTGACAGTTTGTTATTAAACTGTGTTTGCCATTTTTATAAACTCATCAACTCTCTGCCCTATACTTTTAATCTCCAAAAAAATCAAGGATGTCTGAACCTTGTAGCTATGCAAGTAAATATATACATACATACATACATATATACATACATACATACAAATATATATATATATACATATATATATATATATATATATATATATATACATATATACATTAGAGGTAGGGTGATAGCTTGGGGACCCGTCGCTGTTTATGCAAAAATGTAGTTGATTTGACCGTTAAGTATCCATACAGTTCAAATGGAAAACAAGGTTTTTTGTTTAATTATCTTATATTTATCAAGAGTCAAATTATTGTATTGTTGAACCTGTAACATAAGTTCATGTAGATTGCATCTAAAATCATTGATTTGGCAAATGCATATTGCTGACATCTAGTGGTCAGAGTAAATACATATCTTGATAAAATAGTTTTTCATGGGCTATCTTTAGTAATTTAGTTTATTTATGTCTTAATGTATTAACTCACTGCATTCTAAGAAATGCCATGTGGACTGTATACTGTCATTTTATCACTCATGAAAAATCTATAAGAAAACTAGTAAATCCTCTTGCACTCTCTCTCTCTCTTGTTCTCTCTCTTGGTTTCCCACCCTTACCCCTCTTCTTCCCTTTCTCTTGCCCCTCCTCCCTCCAAGTCCTCATAGCCAGCCTCTACTCCTCTACTCCTCTATTCCTCTCTTCTCTCTCTCTCTCTCTGCCTCTACTACCCTCTTAACTACTCCATTACCTGAATAATCTCTATTCCAGACTATAAGAAAGAAATAAAGAGAGAGAGAGAGAGAGAGAGAGAGAGAGAGAGAGAGAGAGAGAGAGAGAGAGAGAGAGAGAGACCTAGTAAGTCCTAAACATATGAGAAAGCCATTTGGTTATTTAATTACAGGAAATGGATTTAAATTGCCTGACTCCAAAATATTAACT